>NW_013952739.1:0-266 GCF_001266775.1 Austrofundulus limnaeus
CACTTGAGGGTTTTAATCCTAGGCCTGAGTCCTTAATAACTGTGGTAGTCGCCCCAGTGTCACATAAGAATGTGATTTTATGACCATTAATCAACAAAGTAGTAGCTGGTGGGTTTTTAAAGGATCTGAGCATAGTCACTGCACTGCAAATGTCTACTGTTGGTTCTGTAGCATCGGTGTTAACTGTGCCAGGGCCTAGTCATGCATTTTGGGGGCCACTGGATCTAGACCTGTCCTGGTTCTTTGGACACTGTCTAGTCCAGTGG
>NW_013952739.1:4547-6452 GCF_001266775.1 Austrofundulus limnaeus
AAATTCCAGTGAAATATATTTATGTTTGTGGTTGTAATGTGACAAAATATGGAAAAGTTCAAGGGGTATGAATACTTTTGCAAACCACTGTATCATATTGACTTTGGGATGATCTGATTGTACCGGTCGAGTTTTTCCATCACATCTTTAACTGATGACTGCACTTTGATCTGATGACCTGACAAATCTCACAGTGTCTCTCCTGTTACAAGCTTTTCTGTCCAACCTGTCTGTCTCAGGCGCAGCTGTCCACAGCGGGACTTTCCTTCCTGCTGGACGAGTCGGACACCGTCCTCGCGTATGAAAACAAAGGAAAGAGCAATGAACTGAGACAACAGGGTCACGACCCTCTAATGTCTGCTCTGGATAACTTGAACAGAGTTCAGCAGCTTGAGATCATCCACGGTAAACAGGACTGTCCAGACAGAACTGTAATTCCCATGATGCCATGCAGCTGTGTTGACAGTACTAACCCCTCTTTCAGGCTACAATGACCTGAAAACTGAGCTGAAGGACTTCCTGCAGACGTTTGCAGCTGAAGGAAAGGTGAGTTGTTCTCCACACAGTTAAAGGTTAGGCAGGAAAAGCCTAGAACGCAGTAGAGGTGAGTGTTATCCTTTATGTTTCTAAGGTTCAGGGGATTCTGATGTTATCAGTCCATGAAATGGACATTAGGCGTTATCAGTCCCATACAATGGCTTCAGAGGGTCCCTACTGTGCCTTCTAGGCTTCAGACTGTCCCGACAGTGCCCACTAGTGGGTTAATATATTAATGACAATGAATGTGTAAACCAAAACATATTGTAATACATTTTTTGTGTCCATGTTGGACTCAAACCTTGGTCTCCTGCTGTCTGGTCCGACACTCTACCCATTGCCCTATTGAGAGGCCACAATAAATGTTCATCGGAGGTTACTGTTAACCATGTCATCTGCTCTACAGTTAACCTTGGTGGCTTTAAGCCTCATATTAACCAGATTTTTTATGCCTCATATTAACCAGATAGTGGCTTTATGCCTCATATTAACCAGATAGTAGTTTTATTGCCTCATATTAACCAGATAGTGGCTTTATGCCTCATACTAATCAGCTGATAATCGGAAGCCATCTATGGGACGGGGAACCTGCTAACCGGCACAGGCGGGACATTCTGAAGCCATTGTATGGGACTGATAATGTCCATTTCATGGATGATACCATCCGAAGCGGGTGCTAAGGTTAGGGGTCACAGTATAAAACTCAAGTGAGTACAGATAAGGGTTTTTCCCCACCTGGGTAAAAGTTATGGAGGGTGGGGCCTAGAGCTCATAAAATGCTATGCTTAACTTTCATGACTGGTGACAGTTTATCTGTGTGACATTAGTATGGAACCATCATCAGTGTTTCTGTGAAGAACCCCTCACCTGACCTGTGCCGTTCTGTGACTGTTTGATAGGTGGTGACTTCTGATGACATCCGTCAGTTCTTTGAACAACAAAGTCGCAAAAGACGTCGAGTAGACGCCGCACCTTTCTACTGCTCCTGATCTGTCCTCCTTCAGTCGGGAGCCTTTTATTTCACACATGTTTAATGCTTTCATCACCATAAATGTTTCTGTTTGTAACAAAATTAAACATCGTCGGAGCAACATGCTTTGTGATGTGTTTCTGAACCAATGAGCTGCAGTTGGTTTTGTTGGTCGATTGTTTTTGTGACAATAAGGAGTGAAATCATAAAGGTTGATAAGATTTAGATTGGCTTGATTAAAAAAAACTAAGATTTCAGTCCCAACAAGGAGACTCACATTAATTAAATTATTTTATTTTGATGTTTATTCATTTTAATTTTAAAACAAATTCGCATACAAAAAAATACATATCAAATAAAAAATGAAAGGTAGCAGAAAGAAGAAAAAATCTTATATC
>NW_013952739.1:9602-11246 GCF_001266775.1 Austrofundulus limnaeus
GCCTCGCACCGAGGACCTATCCACGTCATCATTTACCCAGAGTGCTTTGTGTGTAAATAAAATGGCTCCATCTGTTAAAATTTATTTTTTCAAAATTTTCAAAACTTCAGTCTTTATTTTACAGTTAAAAAATATGTTTATCAAATGAAGTCTAATGTTACTACTAATCAGGGATCCCTTTAAATATGAGGGGGACACTTCCCCTTCATAAAAACTATTATGCCAGTTATAGGCTAACCCTAACCCTAACCGTTAAATGACCTCATGTTAACCCCACAAAATTAAAACCTCAGGTTAACCCTTAGTGATTCATTTCTATCCACCCTCCTGACCTCAAACTCTGAAAGATAACCCCAGAGGTTTAATGTCTCGGGTTAACCTGGTATAGGAAATGGCGCCCGCTTCATTTCTGGAGTGCAATGATGCTACTTCCAAATATGGTATGTGTCTGACACATCGGACCCGCCCCCGCCCCTTACTATTTGCTGCAGTGATGTGTACTTGAAGTCCTGCTGCCATCGTGTTATTAGAGAGTAGAAGCCATGACCTTCGACCCATTGAATCTGCGTTGGAGCGCATTTTTTAAGCATTGCATGGTCTGACCTTCAGGATGAATTTGCGTGATGTCCACTCCTGAAAGATGGGCATTTGTCTAAAAACGTTTCCACCAGTGAATACTTGTTCTCTTTGTAGAATAGTTTAGAAATGACCTTTGATCCTCAGATCACTGGGCAGGAAGTTTGACTTTGTCAAAACATTCCTGTTGCTTCAGCTTCAGTTTCTTCTTTTATCAGTTCAGCAGCTGGACCGTAACAAAATGCAACACAAGAATTCACACACAAATGAGTCAAGTCTGTTTTTGAAAATTTATTTGCAACAAACAAAGTTTTTTTTTTAAATAAAGAAGCAGAAACTTTCAAAAGCCAGGTTGTTGAGTGAACTGAATGACAGAATAAATAAAGAAAGCAGTAAAAAATAATAAACATCAGCAATAAATAACCACTGAATAAGTAAACCATTTGTGAAAGAGAAATGTTTAGTTCATTAAAGCTGCTGTCACAAATACACAAACTAACTAAATTCAAATTGTTAGTTTTTAGAAGATCTGAACAATAAAGCTAAACTTTAAAGTTTTATTTTTATCCTGGAACGAGAACAAAACAAAAACAACAGGAAGTCATCTCATCCAAAAGCACAAGCAAGAACTTTTTACAACTAAAACACAAACTGGAATTAAACATAGAATCAGATTAACAGTCACCCCTGAAATTCGTTAAAAACCTTTTGATATTTTTTATTCTATGTAAAGGTGTCATGCTGGTAAGAATCAGAGGACTGACACCCTGGTTTTAAAAAAAAAGCCTCCATTTGGAAACATTTAAAGGCAGAAACCACACTGTTTCTGCCCGCCGGTGGAACAAAGACTGTTGAGGGGTTAAAGGGATCCACGATTAGTTGTAACATTAAACTTTATTTGATAAACATTTATTTTAACTGTAAAATAAAGACTGTAAAAATACTCAGTTTTGTAATTTTTTAAAAATATATTTTAACACGGGACGGGGCCGTTTTATTTACACGCAAAGCATTCTGGGTAAATGATGACGTGGATAGGTCCTCGGTGCGAGGCTGCTAGCGAGCTAC
>NW_013952739.1:12016-19914 GCF_001266775.1 Austrofundulus limnaeus
AAATATATGTTTATCATATAAAGTCTAATGTTACAACTAATCGGGGATCCCTTTAAGACATAACACAGCATGACATCTCCAAGGAAAATAGGATGACAAGGTCCCAAACCTGGAAACAAGCTCTGGAGGTGCAGCTATGCTTCCTGAATCAGGAATTAGAGCTAGCTTTTTGATTTTAGAACAAACAGTTCAGACGATGAGTTATTTTAATTAACCAGGCAAATCTGACTGAAATCACAGATCTATTTTTCAAGGGAGACCTGGGACTGAAAGCAGCCTAAATATGCATGTTTTTGAACTGTCGGGTGGGACTGGAGTACCTGGAGAAAAGCCATGCAAACACAGGAGAACATGTACACTCCATATAGAAACATCCCAATACCAGGAACTGTGTTACTAACTGTTGTGTTTGAATCATTTGTTTCTGTTTCTGAGGCATAAAACGGACCTAAGCTGAAAGTTGAACATCATAATGAAGTCAACAGAATGGAGCAGCAAGCAAAATAAATGTCAGTCCCAGAACCAGACAGGAAGCTGGATCCCACCTCTGGGAATTTGCCTTTTCTTTGAGGTTTTATTTCTTTTTACAGACTCATAGTTTGTCTGATCTGTAAAAATTGACGATGGCATGTAGCCGAAACACGTCCTGTTTTCTGCCCTTATTAAAAACAAGGTATTTTTTGGAGTGCTGGTTTTCTATTTTTAATTTTCAAAAAAACAAAACACTAGTAAATTGAGACAGGATTTTATCATTAATTACAATTAGTAAAAGAAAAAAAGTGTTGTGGAAAAAGAGTTACCAAAGTGAGTCAGCTGAAAAAAGGTCAGCTGTCGTCCAGAGATAACTCCTGATGTTGGAGAAAGCGGATCAGACCTCCAGGAAGCGGCAACCTCTTCAACTTTCGACGTCCAACCAGGTGCAGGATCTGCATCCTGCAGAGCTGCAGAAGTGGCCGTGGCAGAGCTGCAACACACAAAGACTGGTGGTGATACATAATAAATACAATAAAACAGCAAAGTTTCATTTCAGAGTTCCTGCAGCAGATCAAGCTGGAGATGGTCAGTTATAGGTCACCTGCTTTTTCCTTGATGACGCTCCATCCAGAGTAACTGTCTAGGTGTTCCATCAGTCTGGAGCAGAGAGTCACGTGACCAACATAGTCCAGTAGGATGTCAATTATTGGCCCTGCCCACCGAGAGATACTGGGAGCCGAGATCATCTCACAGAACTGTCAATCAAGCAATCGATGGATCAAATCCTGTTTTCTGTTATTTCTCTTCTTACTTAACATTGTCAGCTAACACCAAAACAAAATTACATCCTCGGAACAAATGTACAAGTATGTCCAAGAGTTAAAAACTTTGTTGAAACTGTATTTTTATGTCCATCAAGAAACTGAATTCTGGTTGTGTCAGATGTCAAGAATGACAGGAGGAGCATAGGAATCCCCGATTACTTGTAGCATTAGACTTTATTGGATAATCAGATATTTTAAATGTAAAATAAAGATTGTAAAAATACTGTAGGCTGTTTTGTTTTTATATTTTGACATGGACGTGGCCATTTTATTTACACACAAAGCATTCTGGGTAAATGATGACGTGGATAGGTCCTCGGTGCGAGGCTGCTAGCGAGCTATATCCACCCTGAAGGTTAATCTTGGACAATATCTGATGATCGACTCTTTTAAATGAAACCAGAGAGCGTTGACAGAGAGGAGAAGGTAGAAATGACTCAGCCTGGAACTGAAAATATAGATGGAGGACAACAGAGCTGCTTCATGGAAGAAGAACCTCAGCTTAGCCTGTTAGCTTTAGCATTAGCCCCGATGCTATCACCATACATATGTATTAGCTCAGCGCTACACATTCTCCTCTCGTCACTGAGGTCCTCCATCCACATGACAGAGAGGGGAACACAAAAGTGACTCAGCCTGCTACTGAAAATATGGATGGAGGACCTCAATTTAGCTTGATTGTCGCGCTAGCGCTGAGCTAATACATATAAGGTAATATAGCGTTGGTGCTAGCGCAAAAGCTAACAGGCTAAGCTGAGGTTCTTCTTTCATGAAGCAGCTCTGTTGTCCTCCATCTATATTTTCACCGAGGACCTATCCACGTCATCATTTACCCAGAATGCTTTGTGTGTGAATAAAATGGCTCCGTCCGTGTTAAAATATATTTTTTAAAATTTACAAAACTAAACTGCGAAAAGTGTTTTTACAGTCTTTATTTTACAGTTAAAATAAATGTTTATCAAATAAAGTTTAACGTTACAAGTAATCAGGGATCCCTTAAAGGTTAATTTTATTCAGGTTCAGACATTTGTTTTCTGTAAATTCATATTTTGGAATCATCTTATAAAAGATAGACTATCTCTCTTTCAACAAGTAACGTTGCTTTCAGTGTCTGACCCATCGACTTGAACAGCTGGTTTCAATCGAACATTTTTCACCTGAACGCCTCTCGTCTGCAGCGTCTCTGGCAGACTTTGGTCAGGGTTGTAGTTCCCGCCCGGCCGACTGGTTTTGATGGGTGGATGAGACTGGCCACCATATATGCAGCTGAAACAGGAGAGGGCCTCGCCTCCATGGTCCAATAAGTACTTAAACATGGGAAGGTACTTCATGGAGAACATGTAGACAGCGGGGAAGGTGGTGGGGTGGGTAGGGATGCCAGCATTGATGTCGGCACCGTGCTCCACCAAGAGTTGGACCGTCTGAATGCAGCCAATTCGCACAGCCACCAGCAGGGGCTTGAACATGTCGAGGTTTGGGTCGGCACCGGCAGCAACCAGCATGCGAACAGCATCAACGTTGTTGTTGATGACGGAGAAGTAGAGCGCGGTGCTGCGGCGGTCCTCGTACAGCCTCGATCTTTCTTCCGACAGCTGAGCGTTGACGTCGAATCCCGCCTTGATCAGAAACTCCAGAGTGTCGTCGCGGTTTCGTTCTGCTGCCAAGTGCAGTGGGCTGATACCGGTCCGCCTGACTCGGGCCTTACTGGTAACCACGATTAACATGGAGATGATTCTGTGAACAATAAACCATCCAGCACATAGACTCAACATTATAGGACAGAAATGCATCCCATCAAATGTTTCTAGTTGTTACAAGTTATAACAATGTGTTTGATGAAGACATAACTATTGTGAACATGACCTACGATAAAGAGAACCTGAAAAAAACTACAAACCAGTACATTGCACCCCAAATGAGCCAAAAGAGCCTCTTTCTGCAGCTTCTAAACTCCATCTGCAGTGGTTGTTGAGCTTGTCACCACTCCAGATGAGTGGTTCAGGGTACCTGCTTGGTTTTTTTTTTTTGTCTATGGTCTGAAACATGTTTTTACTAGGTGTCTTTAAATGCATCTAATATCTTACTGAACCTGATTTTAGTAGTTTATATAAACCTAAAATGGAAATGAGCTATTTTGGTTTTACTATGAAATAATTTTTGGATGTCCATAGTTTTAAGATATAACATGCAATTAGTTTGGTAAAAACCAGACCCTTGTCCTTGACTTTGCTTTGTATGAGGGTCTGGACTCGCTGGCGTGGCCTCTGTTGAAGTGTGTATACGTTGCTGTGAAGGAGGCTAAGCTAAGAAGCTAACCGGAAATCGCGTGTGCTGTAAACAACCATACCGAGAGGAGAAAAGTACCGAGCCGAACGAGACGACTTTAAATGAGAGCTGCTGATTTGTCAAACAAATATAATTTAATTTGGAAGCCTTATCAACAAGGACTGGCTTCATTCACTTCCTCCACTGCCGTATGCTAAAATAACTAGCAGACACTGTGCAGAAAATCGACGTGCTGTTCTCTGATTGGCCGGCTAAAAATCTGCCAGCGAAATCCTTCTCTATAGGAGAAATCCCAGATGTAAGGAAACTAGAATTGAGTGGAACTGTGTAGGAAGGCCAGGGCCAGGCTATAATACAACGTAATGAGTTGTAACACAACACTAACATTTTCTTGTATGCAGATAACCCTGTTTTATAATAATATAAGACTTAACATTCTAAATACTTTTCTTTCTGTAAATTAATCAAGTCTTATAACTTTCATTTTATAGTGTCCTCAAAGTTTCAGCTATAGTTGCTTCAAATTTTGAGACTCTTAAATATTGTGGTAGCACCAAATTGAATCGAATTGAATTGGATTGAATAAAACTTTATTGTCATTGCACAGAGCACAATGAAATTACAGTTCAGAACACCCATTCAGAAGAAGAAAAAACTCTAGCCTTACGTTTAGACCTGTGGAAACATATAGGTTAAATTTTTGTCCAACTTTTACTTACGTGTCACTTCCTCTCTGAGCAGCTATGTGAAGCGGTAAAAGTCCTGTTTTTCCAGGCTTGTTGGCATCAGCGTTTTGAGAAAGGAGCAATTCCACAATTTTTGTATGTCCATTTTTAGTAGCTTCATATAAAGCTGTGGCTCCATCAGCCGCCTGAGTGTTAACATCTGCACCTACAAGAACATGAAATTAAAGATTTATTCTGGAAGTAGACATTTGTGGGTCAGGTTAAACCTAAAACTAAATCTAAGAAATTAAACCAATAACAGATAAATTCAATTCAGTTTATTTATATAGCACCAAGTCACAACAACATTGTCTCGGGGCACTGCACATAAAAAAAATAACAATCTAAAGAAGCCAGCAGACTGTGTTGAATCACTTTGTCACGAGCTCAGATTTCAAGAGTTTGTTGATTAGAACACAAATATGTCGCACAGTGCTGAGGTGAGGAATCTTCTACTGTTTGGGTTTAGCCAAGGACGACCGTTCCAAAATGGCGGCCGGATTTCATGCGCCGCAGCAGGGAATGCTGGATCTACTCTGTATACTGTCTGTCTCAGTGGAGGTTGGAGTCCAGGGTTGTCCCTTGTCTCCGAGCCTGTTTTTAATGCTCATGGACAGGATCTCAAGGCTCAGTCCTGGAGAGGAGGGTGTCTGGTTTGGGAACCACAGAGTCTCATCTCTGCTGTATGCAGATGATGTGGTTCTGTTGGCGTCTTCGGACCAAGACCTTCGGAGTGCACTGTGGTGGTTCACAGCTGGGATGAAGGCCATGGTTCTCGACTGGAAAAGGGTGGAATTCCACATTATTACAAATAACTTCATTTCTGGACATTTATGGTTTGATTTCTTTGTATGTATGGATCACTTGGGTTGTTACCGACATCTGGTCAAAATTTCACGTCATTAGCACCTCTAGTAATATATTTACTGAGAAAAATGTTGACGTGGTCAATACTTATTTTACCCGCTGTATAAAGGTTTGCAGGAAACTGCGTGAGCACAGTTTCCTACATCTGAATATTTTGGTGCGGCGCACTTTTCTAAATTTGTCCGTACCTCAACTTTTAGTGTGAAAGCTGCAAAATCCTTTATGCATGAGGCCCCTGGTGAGGCGTATTCTCAGTCATCAGGACATTGCAAATATATAAAAGTTATTAAAAAGCAACTGGATTTCTGTTCTGCACCTGAAGAAGTTTGGCTTTCCACCTGAGAAACTTTATCAATTTGAAACTGGAAAGAGTAGAGTTCCAATATGTGAAGACATGAGACACTCCACAATACAAGCTAAAATCATATTCATATCATTTTTAAATTATTTTTTTCCTGAAAGCAGAAGTGTTTGTACATGGTCACTACAGTTGCAGTCAGTCAATAGTTATAAGTAGCATAACAATAATGACAGAAACTTTAGATTTATCTGGTGCAACAACCCATCCTCTTCATTGGTCTAAACAAACATTTGTGTATTCCCTATGATTTGATTTGATTTGATTTATTGATTCAACAGGAAAAGATTACTAAAAATCAAGCCTGACTCAGCATAATTGCTGTTTTACAGCAGGTTCCTGTTCTGCAGCACATAAAACACTCAGAATTACAGCATCACAATCACATCATTATACACCATAGACACAAAGACAAACAAGCATACCAAATTTCAGGAAGGCAGCATTTACAAAATAAGATTTTGGACGAAAGTATTCTCATGTTGATTATTCTCATGTTGAAGGCTGAAGTGTCAGTGTGCCTGTGTGTGTTGAGATACAAAAATAGTTGCAGCGCCAGCTAGTGGCCTGACAGGGATGTTACATGTCCTGAAGAGCTGCTCATGTGTTGACCCATGCGTTTGCAGAGGCGGTCAGTTCCTCCAGTATTAAGGTCTGACCTTTCCCCACTCAGACTGTGGGTTCTGTTCTCAGGATGGACCACTCTCTGAGAATCCTGTTTGATTTGAAATGCACCAGGATGTTGTTTTAAAATAAAAACATAAAAATCTTTTGAGATTCTTCCTTCACATTTAAGATAAATATATTCATTAGCAGTCAGATTATAAAATCCAGCTTCTATTTAAAGCAYAATTCACAAATACACTCAAAGGGGGATCGTTTCCAGCATCAGGTAAATTATGTTACACCAGTTAATTTAAAAAAAACAACCATTCGATATGGAGTTTTGTAGATTTTTAGCAAAAAAGATTTATTACAAAAACCACAAGCTATGAAATAATAATACTTATCTTGATATACGGATCAAATAACCCAAAAATCCTTCAAAAATAAGATTAGTTTCAATTTAGTTCACACAGTCCCTGTCAATATAGAAACACAAAAYGTTAAAAGTCCAAACATTCCCGTTTCTTTTTTTAAGGTTCGATTATTGTCCACAACAGAGTTCCATATCCTGGGAGAATTTCTCCGCTTTCATTCAAAGTCCCAATCCAAAACGAAAAAATCCAACGTGTCAAAAAACTCCCCCCAACAAATGAGAAAAAATATGTGGTACCACCAAAAATCCCCAAAAAGAAAGTAAAGTCCAGATCTCACCGGGAATGTCTTCCTTTCCCTCCCGGTGGCGTCTTCTCGCACCGTCGGCGTCCTCCGGTAAATGGGCGTCCTCTTGCACCTGTCAGCGTTTCCTGGGTACAAGCTCCAAACCAGCTCCGACAGCGCACGATCCGTGGCGCTGGGACAAACTTTGACTGCTGTTTTAATCTCTCCTTTTTTTTGATCGATCACTTATTCTAAACTTTCAGTCAAATCAAATCTCCCGCTGCACGATCTGACGGTGAGCGTCTTCCTCTCTGATTGCGCCGCCGCGTGCCGACGCACACGCCCCTTTTATCTACTAATTTCAGCCACACCTAAAAATCAGCATGACCTGCCCAAAAATCAGTTTTACAAGTGGAAATATGGAATAATTTTTACAATGAAATAACAGCAACTGTTATACAAATCAGATAATACATTTTCTCTTCAATGTATTCTATATAGGAAAAAAACAAACAGTGGTTATGTTACAAGATCTAGCTAACTATCAGATCAATTAGTAGTCAAATAATAAATAATGAGCACATTTAGTGTTCTGCAGGGTTATGCTAACGCTTGTCAGGTGTCATTTATCAGTAGAGGTATTGGTGCATGTTAGAAATCTTGGTCAGCAGAAATAAATAAAATTCTTATATAAAAGTCTTATATACCATGTTTGATGAGGAGACGAAGTGCAGCAAGTTGGCCGTTCTGAGCAGCAGTAAACAGCGGAGTGATGCCGTACGAGTTGCGAACATTGTGTTTTGCTCCAGCCTTCAGCAGCATCTCGCAGATCTCCAAGTTGTCTCTGCTCGCTGCTTCTTGCAGAGCCGTCCATCCATGATAGCAGCACGTGTTCACCTCTGCTCCAGAGTTCAGCAGCGCAGCAACAATGGCAGGATTATTCCTTTCACATGCTGTGAAGAAGAAACTGATTTAATGTTGAAACAGTCCACCAGACCCCAGAAACCACTTCAGAGAAAAAGAACCCCTGATGATTTTCTTGTCCTTTTCCCTTTCAATGACATTTTTCCATATTTTCCATATTTATTTATTCATTTCATT
>NW_013952739.1:19924-29434 GCF_001266775.1 Austrofundulus limnaeus
ATAAAAATTAAATAAAATACAAAAAAACTAAGAAAATGAAATGAAAGGCAGCAGAAAGAAGAAAAAATCGTATATTATCTGTGCCTTTCCTCCATCAAATAAATTTATCAATAATAATCTTTATGCAACAAAACAAAATAAAAAAAGTGAGATTAAAAGAAACCATCAATTTTTTTCTTGAATTAATAATCCATTCTAGGCAGGTCCTTTTAATATTTTTTGTTCCAAAAGGAGCAGGTAAAAGATACAAGATCTTTTGATTTCCTGCCCTTTCCCACACTCATAACATTTAAATGTTCTCACATGAGATAAACACAAATTATTCCCACATTGAATGAGCATTAAATCTTACATTCTCCTCCTTGCATGTACAATTATTTATACATTTTTTATATAAATAATATTGAGACACCCATCCTACATAACATAGTTCCCAGTAAGCTCTTTTTAAAACATTTTTTTAAGCTGGTTTAAGTTTGTAATTTTTTTGAGCTCATCATTTAATCCATTCCATAATTTTTTTTGTATTATGTACAACGGCTGTAAATTAGTTTTGTATGTATTACCCCAAACCTCCACACAATATGTCAAATATGGTACAATGAGTGTTTATACAAAATAAACAATGATTTGTAATCCAAAACTGATCTGATTCCCCTAAAGACAGCAACACTTTTGGCTAGTTTTGATTTTACTTGGCAAATCTGTGGTTTCCAGCTAAATTTATCATCCAATGTAAACACCCAAAAACTTGATCTCATGTACTCGTTCTAAATCAACACTATCAATAGTTATTTTAATTGTATTAGTGTCTTGTTTACTGCAGTTTCCAAAAACCATAAATTTGGTTTTATCTAAATTTAATGATAATTTATTGCTTTTAAACCAAAGTGTTTCATTTCTGTAGTGACCACCTCTGAGAGTTGTTGGATGTTTTCACCAGTACAGAAGATACTGGTATCATCTGCAAAATTAATGTATTTTAGTATTTCTGATACTTTAAATATGTCATTTTTATACAAATTAAATAACTTCGGGCCCAACACTGACCCCTGCGGGACTCCACAAGTTATGTTTAATTAATTCAGTTCAATTCAGTTCAATTCAAGACTTCATTGATCCCAGAGGGAAATTAGATCATCATAGAGCTTTCTTCACGCTTAACTGTATTTTCTAATGTTGAAATTCTGCACAGTTACAATAACACAAACCTTTTACAGGAAAACAATTTTAACTGCATTAATCACCGTTTTTAAACATTCTATCGCATTTTACAATTAGATTAAGTAAGTTGTGTTCAGGTGCATCTGTTTACATTACTTTTCTGTATTTGTTACCTTTGTAGAGTGGAGTCTCTTTTTCATAATTTGGGATGTCAGGATCAGCTCCCATTTCCAGGAGCAGTTGAACACATCCCAGGTGGACTCTACTGACTGCAGTAAGCAGTGGCGTCCCCCCACCACTTGCCCTCTTGTTGATCATTCCTGGTTGGACTGAAATAAAACAAAGCGAGTTCGTCTTGACAAAATCAGGACAACTGTGGGTGTGTCTGTGTGAGCATGTCTACCTGTCAGCAGCATACGCAAACACGCTTCCTGTCCAAACCATGCAGCCTGGTGAACTGCGAGCCAGCCAGGTTTACTCGGCAGCATCAGGTTGGTTCCTGGACACATTGCCAGAGCTTTCACCCTGCTTGAGTCACCTTCACGGATTGCCCTAAACAGAGGCTCCTCTTCTCTGTAGAAACCATAATAAAAAAGAAACCTTAGGAAAACTGAAGCTGCTGTACACTGCAAAAAATGTCCAACTAACCAAGTTTTAAAACCTTACATCCAGCCAAAAAGTCTTTTTGATCTTGTTTTAAGACTGATTTTCTAAACAGGAACTGATTGTTGAAGAATAATCATCTTGTTTTCAGAATGTGTAAGATTATTTGTCTTGTTAGCCTGAAAATTTGACTCAAATTAAGTCAAAAATTTCGAGTAAGGGGTCTCTGCAGTATATGTTTTGTCCTGTGGGCGGAGACGGCCCAAAAGATGTGACTGGTCAGATTGACGTGGGGTTTGAGGAGGCTGGAGGCAGCGGGGAGTAGCTTGATAGAGTCAGGAAGGAAGCAACATGTTTTTTAAGATTAATTTTAGTCATAACTTGAGAAAGGAAAGTGCTAGCTGCACAAAATTTGAACATCATACATGTGAAAGGATGTGTAACAATATGGCTTGGTCAAAACATCCCTAACCAGCCTGTAAAAAGATAGCTAAAAATCAATATTTTTTTACAGGCTGGTTAGGGATGTTTTGACTGAGCCATATTGTTACACATACTTTCACAAGTACGATGTTCAAATTTCGTGCAGCTAGCACTTTCCTTTCTCAAGTTATGACTAAAATTAATCTAAAAAACCCCAAAACATGTTACTTTCTGCCCGACTCGACCAAGCTACTCCCCGCTACCTCCAGCCTCAAACCCCACCGTCAATTTGACCAGTCATGTCTCGGACCATGTCTCCGCCCACATTAAGACCTCGGCCAATGATGATTTGGGCCGTCTCCGCCCACAGGACAACACTTCTGTAGAGACCCCTACTTGAAAATTTCTGCCAATGGAGTAAGAAGATTTTACTGGGTAAGAATCTTGAAATACTGATTTGACTCAGTTTTTTCTAATTTCAAGAATCTTACCAAGTAAAATTTTCTTACTCCATTGGCAGAAATTTTTGACTTAATTTGAGTCAAATTTTTAGGCCAACAAGACAAATAATCTTACACATTCTGAAAACAAGATGATTATTCTTACACAATCAGTTCTTGTTTAGTGAATCAGTCTCAAAATAAGATCAAAAAGACTTTTTGGCTGGATATAAGATTTTAAAACTGCGTAAGATGGACAGTTTTTGCAGTGTGTTTCACCTGTGTCACATTTATTTGTACGCAGGAACAAGCGAGGTGAGTCAGATGCCTCATAGGTGTACTCACTCTTCAGGTTCTGGAGCGATGTGGACCAAACTTCCATCAGTTTTATAATACGCCACCATCCTCTTTCCAGAACCAGTCATGAATCGACTCACTGTACCAACAAAAGTCTTTCTGCCAACACACACACACACACACACACACACACACACACACACACAAAGGTCAGAGGACAGACAGTACACAGTAGCGGATCTAGGATTTTTCCGAGTAAGGGGCAATCAAGGGGCCACAATATACATAAAGGGTCCAAGTATATGTTCAACATCCTTGCATATAAATCCTCAGTTTTGGTAAGGTGTATAAATTGAACCGGTCACATATGTTCCAACAATTGTAACAAAATGTAATGTTATTAAAAAAGCTTAAATTCTCCTTATCAGTTTTTCATGCATTTTTTACTGTACATGGATAAAATATTCTCAAACCATGTGACAACATGAAGCCATTGTTTGCCAGTTGAAAAATATTTTTTTTGCAAAATTGTTCAAGTCTTTTAAAGAAGAGAAGAAGACTTCTGTATAAGATTGATTTATGCTGGACATTACTGTTTGACTCATTAGTGCCTCTAGTGTTTGGGCATGGAACTGCACCCACCATCATTGCTATCAAGCAAAGGACAGATGAGTGACAGGACAGGGCCACTTCAGGGGGCCGATCAGATTTCAGCCGGGGCCAATGCCCCAGTGGCCCCGCCCCTAGAACCTCCCCTGCTTAAGGGCTCGACACACGGGCAGCGACAAACTACAGCAATTAATGGCTGTCATCGCAGCCAGGGTGAAACCCGACACACGGGACGCGATAGCGATTGCAGCGTTGCGAATCATGCTCTCAGGTTGTTTGTCTTCACAAAATTTGATTGGTTCTTGACTCTGAAGGGGGGTGTGCATTACGGACGTGTAAACTAAACAAATCTTGCGATGCTAATGATATTGAAAAATAAACACACATCAAGATACAGTTTTATGAGGAAAAACCTAGCATAAACTTCACCCTGGTGCAAATAATTTCCCACAAAGCTTTTTAGTAATCACTTGGTGAAAGTGTTAGCTAACAGCAGCGTGTAACATACTCTCCTCTCATTGGCCAGCCAATGAAATACTCGCTGACTGGTTGTACGCTGAGCGACAGCGACAAAAGTTGAACATTTTTCAACTTCCATATGTCGCGTCGCAAGCTCGCGTGTGCACGTCTACGTGTACGAGCGTGAAATTTCACATGCACTATTTTCGCCGGTCGCTTAGCTGGAGGAGGGCAAGCGATTGTCGCCTCACCGCACAGGCTCCATAGGAAATGAATGGAGAGAGAGCGACGTCGCCTCCCGTGTGTCGAGCCCTTTATACAGCAGCACACAAACCCACTGAGACAGCAGCTAATTATTGTTTTGCTTTGTTCTTCGAAATTTCTGCAGCCAGTGCCGTTTGTTCACATCACATAAACGTGTTCCTCTGAACGACAATCTAACTGCCCAGGTGGGGTTAATGAAGTTACCTGAATCATGTGTACAAGAACATTTATAATTTGACTGAAAACGTCTGGATGTTATGGTCAGTGCTGACTGAACTCAGTAACCTGTACTCTGTTTCTGTGCACAGAAGATGAGAAACTACATACGGATCAGGAGGTTTTACAGTTGGAGGGTTTGGAGAACTGTAGTGAGCCCCCAACTGGGCAGCAGCTGGATTCTGGGTACTGGCTGCTGGTGGTTGGTTGCTGGTTGCAGCTGAAGGGGTCGGCTTGTTGTCATGGCGGTGTGGACGTTGTGTGGTGGTGCTGTTGGTGCTGATGGCGGTGGTGGCGGCAGCGCTGCCATGCGTGTCAATCAGACTGCGTTCAATGGCGAGCTGAAGGAGCTCACTGTCGCTCAGATGACTGTAGAGAGAATAATCCTCAAAGGTTGAGCTGGAATCTGCTGAACCTGAGTGGGAGATGCTAGGTGCTGCCATGATGGAGCAGAAATGCTCAAGTCTGAAAGAAACAGGACGTTTAATCAGCAACAACATTCGATAGACAAACATCATGAAATTATTCTGCATCAACTGTTTTAAAAATCCACCCAAACAACAGGTAAGACCTGAATAAGATTAGAAACTGGATTAACTGTTGACTGGAAGAAACAATAACCTTCCATCCTTCATGTGAATCAGTTAGAAAAGACTAGTAGCTCATCCCTTCATTTATCAGGTAGAGAGGTGTTTTCGACCCAAATGTAGGCTAGAACAAGGAGCTCAGAAACAAAAACTGAGTGCGTGTGTTACCGCGGGCAGCCAGTTTGTTTGAAACCTCTCAGGATATCTGCTCAGCTTCATCTCCTTCGCCTCTCTCCAGGAAGTGTTTGCAAGTTCTGCAATTTCCAAAATTGCCAAAAAGGTTAGACCATGGTTATCATTGCTTTTGCCATGTCATTGTGTCGCGCACTTGTATTCTAAAACAAGTGTCTCTCTCCAGGAGGACGTGTAAAGAGTAAGTTTGCACAAGTGACACCTTTCCTACGTTTGTCAACCCAAGAGCTAATCCACGAGCAGCATTCTGCTGACGCCAAAATCGTAAGCGTGTTGTTCTCGGTTCGAACCACTTGGAGAGGAGGTTTGAGAGAAGGAGGTCCATTGGAGAGGAGGTCCTAAAGTGTGTGGTTGTGTGCAGTTGGAACCTAAATAGAGACACATTTGGCTGATTGCGAACCAAGCAGAACCACATGCAGGTGTGCCGATGGAGCCAATGGAAAAGGGGCTAAACAAGAAGGTATGATTTAGAGCAGAGATTCTTAACCTGGGCCGCGAGCGCCACCTTGAGGGCCTCAAAAGAACAACAGATTTTAACTTTGGGCCGTGGGACAGCATTGATTTTGAATAAGGTGCAATACACTTTATCACCACTAGTAGCAGTAGTGCGCCACTCAGTTGTTTAACAACTTTAATATGTTGAAGAACCTTAGAAACCTGCCAAGAATGGAAACCAATTTTAAATTAAAAGCAGAAGCAAAAATGAAGGTAAATCATCAAAAAACACCAAAGTTTGTCACTAATATGAAGTACAGCTTCTGTTTTTACCAGGCAATATTTTAAAAGTTCAAAACATTTTCAAATACAGTTGCAGATACAGCTATATTTCAAATTGCACTATAAATTAATTTCTGTAGTTTATTTTTGAACATTTTCAATGTATTTTAAAGAAATTTTAAACTTGTCAAAAAGCTGTTGTTACTGTTATTGTCTGTCACTAATATGAAGAGCAGCTTCTGGTTGCAAAAGTTTAAAAAGGCTATATTTTCATTTGTACTTTAAAAAGATGTAAAAATAATAAAATTGCTAATTTGAAACATTTGCATTAAACATTTTTAATTTGTTTATTTTATGCCCACAATTTTATTTTTTGAATTGTCTATTTTTGTTATTGTTTATGTTAAAATTACAATTTTTTGTGTTGATAAGCCTGAGTGGTCTGTTGACTGACCTTTGTAWTTGTTCAAATWATTMTTATGGGCAGGTTACAATATAAAAATGTTTGTCATAATCATGTCTTGTGATTATTTGACAGGAGTTTTACTTTTAAAATGTAAGTGTATTTAATTTAGTTATGTTAGTTATAATAGTTTAGTTATGATGTAAATACAATAAAAACTAGACATGGGTTTTTACGATGTAAAAACAAGTGTGCATTGCCTTGTAGCATGCCTTTGCCTGCAGCAGTGGACTTGCAGAATGAAATGTGACCAAGCTCAAATGTGTTTTCTATACCAGCTTGTGCTTGTCAAGTCAGCAGGTGTTTGTAATAAGGGTAATTGTGTGACAATGTGAAGTTTGTAGAGATTTTCTGTCAAAGTTGCTTTAACTGGGTTTTGAACCCTGATCTCCTATATGAAAGTCCAATGCATGGAACATTAGACCATTGGAGCTGTGGCAGAGCGTGGTGCCAGGGTTTGGTTTGTATGTGTGCAGAAAGTGGCCACATTGCCAATTTAATTATTGACACTAAACTGCAGAATATTACAACAACAGAGCAGTATTAAGACAACATTATAGTAAAACATCAAAATGTAATCATATTAGTATAGTAAACACTGAAAAATTTAGATCAAATATTATTAAACTATGGTTCAGTACTGAGTAGATAGAGCAGGAGGCAGTATTGGACCAATACAAGGCTCTATTGACCCCCATTATAAATTGTTAAACATTAGTATTTCAAAAACTATAAGTTGTACAGGCACCAAAGGTCATAGCCATCATTTGGCTTAAGAGCTTTACAGATAGAAATTACAAAGGCTACGAAAAAGTGTGCAGGAGGAGAAGCGCGCCAAAGTGGAGATGACTTGGATGGGAAACAAATCACAATAGTGTGCATTGCATTGGCAATGCACACTGATTGAACCAAGATTTAGAATAATTATCATTTTGATCCATACATTGGTAATGTGTGACTGGGCCTCGTGTCACTTTATGTTCAACAAATTGGGCCCCGAGGTCAAAAAGGTTAAGAAGACTTGATTTAGCGTGACCCTCATTGGATATCAGGATTAATGCTACACTGTAGGTTTTAAAAAACTGAAATTAGATTAATCCAAAACACATAAAAGATTTAAAATAAATACTCAGATACACATCCTCTGTTTAAAGTTGGGTTTTCTTGTTTGACATAAATATAATAATTCACTCCCTTTCAAACCATCTGTTTTCTCTGTCCAAAATATGACAGTTTTGGTTTTATTTTGAATAAATGACACATTTTTGAAAACCAAAATGTTCATATTTTTAACAGACAGCTAATTTGAAAGCAGAGTGCATTAAATGAGATTTAAAACGAACTTTAATCAGAGGAATAAAACTCAGATTTCAGCTTTCTAAAACTTACACTGCAGTGGAGCCTTAGTGGGCCTTGGGTTCAAATAAGAACCCCCTGAAATAAAGTCAGAATAACAGACCACATTAAAACAAACCAGCCACATGTTTCCCCCTTCAGTTAAAGAAAGCAAATATCAGAATTTGGAGAAGCAACAACAGCTGCTCACCTCAGATCAAATCCAAATGTTGTTTCCTTGTGCCCAGTTTGTCTTGCTGTCTGTCTATGACCCAGGGAGGGCTGGGGGCGGGGCTTATTCTGTTTATTTTAGGGATCTGCAGTTGGAGAGTTCAGATCAGCTGACTCTTAAGATAGAATGGTGTCAAATGTTGCTGCATTCAAAAACAAGTGAATCCCAGGGATTCAGACTGAAGTAAATAAACTAATCTTTGACTTTTCTGCAAACTGAAACCATCATTTTAAGATTTCTCTCTGCAGAAAGTTTAACAACCATTGTTCCTTCGAACCAGGCTAGTTTTCAATACCAATGCAAAATGCAAAAACATTTCTCAATTTCAACCAAAGATTAATGTTCAATATCAAACAGATAGTGATGAACCGTTGGGACAGTCTTCAACATTTTCACATTACTGAGGAGGGTAAAATGTTGCATAAATATTTTTTCGAACTGAACAGAGATCAGTGACGAACCTCAATGAACCGAGGCAAAACTTGGGAAGAAGAGTGGACAAAAAAAATCCTCCACAACAATCTGAACGACTTATCAAGTTTTACAGTAAAACACAATTCAATTTATGTCAGTTTATTTGTATCGGGCCAAGTGTTTTTCACTTTGGGAAAATTTAAATATGGGAAATAGTGAAATGAAATAAAAAAACAAATTTTAAACTCACAAACATTTTACAGAATATTTTTAGATGCCATTACGAAACTTTGGTCAACTCATTTGTTTCTAAGACAGTGTCTTCTGTTCTATGCTGCCAAAGTAGCACCTACAAGTGACAAAAAGTAACAACGGAACAGAACGAAAATTCATCTACTGTGTCAACCTAAGAACACAACTTGTGTCTGTCAGCAAAATATCACAAGATACTACCATAGGACAGATATATTAATGTTAAAGGGCCAATTTTAAGCGTTTCTCAGGCATATATTTAAATTTTATACCATAATAAAGTAACAATGTCACCTTCAGTTGTTATTAAAAAGTTGTTTTTATGTTTAAATAGAAAATAAACTTGACTTCTCATCATATCTGTTTCTAAACACCTTGAAATTGGCCTCTGTTTCTTTAAGAACCTCCATCATGCCCATTTCTGCACATCACAACCACTTCTCTCTGCTGTTTGCAACCTGGACTGTTGTAGCATGCTTTGTTGTAAAGAAGCAACATCATACAATATTGATTTTTAAAAATTGCATCTCAGGATAAAACGGAACTTTACCTTAGGACCGGAAAGTAGGTTTTCTGAAGAACCAGAGCGAGTAGAGAGGTAAGATATCTGCAGTCTTCCTCACACACACATGTACAGTGGGGAAAATAAGTATTTAGTCAGTCACCAATTGTGCAAGTTCTCCCACTTAAAAAGATGAGAGAGGCCTGTAATTGACATCATAGGTAGACCTCAACTATGAGAGACAAAATGTGAAAAATTTTTTGAGAAAATCATTTTGTCTGACTTTTAAATAATTTTTTTGCAAATAATGGTGGAAAATAAGTATTTGGTCACCTACAAAC
>NW_013952739.1:34141-38966 GCF_001266775.1 Austrofundulus limnaeus
CCCTCTCCCCAGCCACTTCTTCCAGCTCCTCCGGGGGAACTCCAAGGCGTTCCCAGGCCAGCCGAGAGACATAGGCCCTCCAGCGTGTCCTGGGTCTTCCTCGGGGCCTCCTCCCGGTGGGACGTGCCCGGAACACCTCACCAGGGAGGCGTCCAGAAGACATCCTTACCAGATGCCCGAGCCACCTCAACTGACCTCAAGGAGCCTTTAATTATAATTGTTATTAAAATCAGACAGTAAGCACTGGACAACACAACTGAAGATGGTCACCAACCAACTTTAGCAAATACAAATGTGTTTATTTTTGCAAATATTAAGCTAATGTTTGGTGTGATAGTAGCTGAGCAGCTTCTGTCACACAGTCTGCAGATCTTTTTTTAAACACTGGCATGCATTGATGCAGACAAAGAGTCACTTTTTTGAGGACCAACATGTTCATACTTTAGGCAGATGATTTTAAAGAAGACATTTATGTCAAACAAAATAAAACAACTTTAAACAAAGGAGATGTTCTCAGATTTCAACTTTCAACAACCTCTCAGACTTCATCAAGCCTGATTCCCAGTCGGTTTTACTTGAATTCACACTTTCATGCATGTGGCCACAATATCTCTTTGTGAGGCAGGCAAACAAAAAGCCTAGCCACTCTCCACTGTTAGGGGTGAGTAGTTCCTGGTTAATCTATGAAGGCACTAATGAGGCCTTTCAGGCAGGTCTATAAAGCTTGGAACTGCACACCACTCCAGACATTATTTTAATTGATTAACCCTACAGGATGGGAACTAAAACATCTTCAGCCATAGAATAAAAGTCCAGTTTTGTTTTGTTTTTTAACCATTTCTTTGGATTTAACATGACCTGGATGAATGCTAGGCCTTTGATTGAGCTTCAGGGTTAGCATGTTTCAGGCACACTGCCAAAAGTGCTGAACAACAATATGAAGAAAAGACAAACGGACAACAAAACGAAGTAAACAGAACAGTAGAAAAACAAAATACTAAAAGAACTCACAATCAGGTAAAAATTCACTAGCAAGTTTTCAGTTCATCAGCAGGTTTCAGGTGAGAGAACACTGCATGTCATAGCGCAGAAAGGAAATGAGTCGGACAGGAAGTGGCAGAGTGTGGATCAGTCTGAGCCGTTGGACTCCGACTAGGTACCTAATCTTCAGTCTGCAGAGCTGCATCAGAGGATGAGGAGGAACTGGAACCAAAACAGAGACAGAACATCATATCTGTTGAGCACATCTATTCAAATATCCATCATCTGTTGTGTTATATTTGAAACCAGTTGTGAGGCAGCAGCATCTGTCTCAACAGCTACCTCCTCCAGCTCATCTGAAAGGACTTCAAGGCCGTCCTAAACCATCTGTGAGGTATAATCTTCTCAGGATATCTTGGGTTTGGCCCAAGTTCACATCCCAGTGGGACATATCTGAAAGTCCTTTCTCAAGGGTGTCCTATTTAGATGCCCAAACCACCTTAGGTGGATCTCTTGTTGTGCAGGAGCAGTGACTTGTCTCCTTGTATAGCACCTGCCTCACTGCAAAAGCTGTCCCAAACTGCCTGCCACTCTTGTGTTCTGTTCCACCCATAATCATAACAAGAACCGAGATACTTAATTCCTCTGATTGGAGCTATGGCTCATTCCCAACACAGAGTTGATAATCTATCTTTTCCAGTTGAAGATTATGGCCTCTGTTGTTTAATCATCTGGCTCCAACAGAAGTATATCATCCACAAAAAGCAGTCTAAACGTTCCTAAATAAGGAACACTTTACCTTTTGATTCCATCTAAAAGACAGAGACAATTGATTTGATTTAAAAAAAACCCAGCTTGTTACATCTATGCTTTCTTGAGGCATTTTAACCAGCGTTTACCACAAACTGCACAAACATGGTCATTCCCAAAAGATTTACCAACAGTTGTTTACTTTCTGATGTGTTAATGACTTCTGTGTTTTTGTTTTATACAGTGGTGAAAAAAAGGATTTGATCTCTGGGTAAGTTCTCCCACAAATAAATTAACAGCTTCTTATATTTAAAGTAGTTTCATTTTATTGGAGAAAAACAAAATAAAATAAAAAAACATGGAGGTTACAGATTTATTTACAGCCTATTGAGGGAATTATTTGATCCCTAACAATCATCCAGAATTAAGCCCAGAATCGATCATTCAGGATCTCAACATATGAGTATAAAAGCTACTTGTCAACAGAATCAGTTTCTTGTGCTCCAACTTCTGAGTCAGTCCAAATATTTGTCAAAGGACTTCAGAGACCAGATGATAGATCTGCACATGTTGGGATAAACTACACACCATTAATAAAATGCTTGGTGAGAAGGTGACTGTTGTTGGTGCTGTTAGTAAAACAAACAAAATAAAAAGAGTAGAGTAGAGTAGAGTAGAGTAGAGTAGAGTAGAGTAGAGTAGAGTAGAGTAGAGTAGAGTAGAGTAGAGTAGAGTGGAATAAAGTAGAGTAGAGTTGAGCAGAGTAGAACAGAGTAGAATAGAGTACAGTAGTAGAACAGAGTACAGTAGAGGGGAATAAAGTACAGTAGAACAGAGTACAGTAGAGGGGAATAAAGTACAGTAGAACAGAGTACAGTAGAGGGGAATAAAGTACAGTAGAACAGAGTACAGAAGAGTGGAGTAGAGTAGAGTTGAGCAGAATAGAGTAGAATAGAGTACAGTCGAGTGGAATAGAGTAGAGTAGAGTAGAGCAGAATAGAGTACAATAGAGTAGAGCAGAGTAGAATAGAGTACAGTAGAGTGGAATAAAGTACAGTAGAATAGAGTACAGTAGAGTGGAATAGAGTAGGGTGGAATAAAGTAGAGTAGAGTAGAGTTGAGCAGAATAGAGTAGAAAAGAGTACAGTAGAGTGGAATAGAGTACAGTAGAGTAGAATAAAGTAGAGTAGAGTAGAGTAGAGTAGAGTAGAGTAGAGTAGAGTAGAGTAAAGTAGAGTAAAGTAGAGTAGAGTAGAGTAGAGTAGAGTAGAGTAGAGTAGAGTAGAGTAGAGTAGAGTAGAGTAGAATAAAGTACAGTAGAGTTGAGTTGAGCAGAGCAGAATAGAGTAGAATAGTAATATATATAGTTAAATGGGGCAGATATAAGATCTTTTTTCTTCTTCTGCTTCCTTTCATTTTATGACATTTGTGTTTCTTTTTTGTTGTATTGAAATTTTTGTTTTTAATCAAAATGAACAAACTATTAAACTAAACTAAAAAAAGACTCTGGATTTTATACTTCAGTATCCATAATTAAGGATTTAATACCTAATTGAAATAAAAAATTGTGATCTCCACAACATTCAACAGCTGCTAGTTGTGCTTTGGTTACTTACAAGCTTTCAGTTTGATGGGCGTCCAGTCACTGCGACTGTCCAGGATCTCCAACAGTCGAGAGCAGAGTTGGACATGACCGACGTAGTCCAACAGCATCGAGATTATGGGACCTGATATCTGGCTGATGGATGAGCTAGAGATGGCTTCACAGTACTGACAAAAACACAAAGGACACATTTTGTGTTATTCATACATCTACAATTATATCAGTTTTACAGGTTCAAACTCACCTGGATGCAGTGCTGCGCCGGCATGTGTTCATTAATCCGAAGTTCTTCTATGGGTCGCCGTGACTGTGCAATAACTGGATGTGGTTTCAGGCCATACGTACAGTCGAAGCAGAGTCTGGCATCGCAGCCATTGTCAAGCAGAAGTTTGAGAACAGCTGGAGAATCCATGCTGAGCAGGATGGCTGATGGGAATGATGACGGCTGTGTGGACATCTGAGCATTGACGTCAGCACCATACCTCACCAACAGCTCTGCTAGATCCTTCCTTCCAAGCCGGACAGCGATGAGAAGAGGGTTGAACGTGTCCAAGTTGGGGTTGGCTCCAGCTTGCAGGAGCATCTCAGCAATATCCAGGTTCCCGTTGAAGACAGAGAAGTACAACGCTGTGGTCCGCCGGTCCATGTACATCTTGGAGCGTTCGTCTGACAGCTCAGCGTTTACATCAAAGCCTGACTCAATCATCTGCTCCATGATGTCATCCCTGTTCTTCTCTGCAGCGATGTGCAGAGGGCTGATGCCACAGCTTTGCACTCTAACCCTGCTGGTGACAGGGATCAGGAGCTGCACGATTCTGTAGAGACAATAGGAGGCTGTGAAGTTTTACTAACTGATGATACAGAGGCGTGATTAGTTAGTGGTGTCAAGGTTTCACTAGTTAGTAAAATACAACGGAAACTGAAGAAAGTGCTGCATAATTTGGTGAAACATAAAGGTTAAACAGCATTAAAAGTATGTAAATAAAAGTATTAATAAAAGAACAAGTAAACCAATATCACAAATTAATCAAAAACCGAGGAAAAAGGTGGGTCTTAAGAAGAGATTTAAGAGTCTAAACAGTCTCAGTGGTTCATATTCGAGGTCAACTTTTTCACACAACTGCAACTTCTCAAAGGAAATGACTGAACAGAGTGGTCTTACTGGAGTGTATATGTTAAATATGATTCAGTCAGACTGAGTATAAGATTTTACAGTGTGCTTTTAAAGTTTTTCTGGGAATGAAAAGGAGGACAGAGAGAAGTCTTGTGCTCATAACCGTTAAAGGGATCCATGATTAGTTGTAACATTAGACTTTATTTGATAAACAGATATTTTAACTGTAAAATAAAGACTGTTAAAATACTGTAGGATGTTTAGTTTTTATCATTTTTAAACTAAAAGTTTAAAAATATGTTTTAACACGGACGGAGCCATTTTATTTACACACAAAGCATTCTGGGTAAATGATGACGTGGATAGGTCCTCGGTGT
>NW_013952739.1:41068-43285 GCF_001266775.1 Austrofundulus limnaeus
TCTACCTTCTCCTCTCTGTCAACGCTCTCTGGTTTCATTTAAAAGAGTCGATCATCAGATATTGTCCAAGATTAACCTTCAGGGTGGATATAGCTCACTAGCGGCCTCGCACCGAGGACCTATCCACGTCATCATTTACCCAGAATGCTTTGCGCGTAAATAAAATGGCTTTGTCCATGTTAAAATATGTTTTTAAAAATTTACAAAACTAAAAATCCTACAGTATTTTTACAGTCTTTATTTTACAGTTAAAATATATGTTTATCAAATAAAGACTAATGTTACAACTAATCGGAGATCCCTTTAAACGTCTTCATTAGGAATATAACCCAATCTCAGCAATGAGTRTTTATTAAAAAAATATTCAAGAGCATAAATCTGTCTTGTGCCTCTCTGAGAGTCTGGGGTTGGGGTTTGTTGTTACGGGTCATTCAGTTCTTGGAGCAGTTCACAGCTGGGATGAAGATCAGCACCTCCAAATCTGATGCCATGGTCCTCAGTCAGAAAAGGGTGGACTGCTCTCTCTGGCCTCAACTGGAGGAGCTCAAGTACAGTAAGAAAGGTCATTTTTGGAAAGTGAGGACATTTTCCTGGTCCTCAGTTTATTTGCAGCTCTGCTGCTCTGTACTGGTTAGGTTTAGAGGTATGGTGTGAATTAAGTTCTGATTCAGGTTAGAGTTAGCTGTACATCAATAATGGTTAGTTTTAGGGAAAATGTCTGGGTTAATAAATACAGTTATAAAAATGAATGGACGTCGATGGAAGTCACCGTTGGTGATTGTTCTTTACAGCCACATGAAGAGGCAGCAAGCCTGACTTTGTGGCTTGATTGGGATCAGCTTTGAGGTCCAGCAGGGTCTGCACAGCCCCAACATGACCGTTCTTACAGGCTTCATACAGAGGCGTCGCACCATCTCCTGCAGGCCCGTTTATATCAGCACCTGAAAAACAGACAGTCAGTGAACACACCTCAGCTCAATTAAACATCACAAAATCCTGAGTTCCTGATGTCTGTGAACACACCTCAGCTCAATTAAACACCACAGAACACTGAGTTCCTGTTGTCAGTGAACACACCTCAGCTCATGAACTCTGAGTTCCTGATGTCAGTGAACACACCTCAGCTCATGAACTCTGAGTTCCTGATGTCAGTGAACACACCTCAGCTCATGAACTCTGAGTTCCTGATGTCAGTGAACACACCTCAGCCCATGAACCCTGAGTTCCTGATGTCAGTGAACACACCTCAGCTCATGTAAAGCACTGACCTCTCTGAGCAAGCAGCTGGAGGATTTCTGTGTGTCCGTGCTGTGCAGCAGTGAAGAACGGCTGAATGTTGTAAAGGTTTTTAGTTTTCACATTTGCTCCAGCATCCAGTAACGTTTGGCAGAGATTTGGTCGCCCACATCTGCAGGCTTCATGAAGAGCACTTCCTCCCTGCCTGCAAGTGAGATTCACCTGAGCTCCATGCGCCAGTAGCAAGTCTACAACATCTTCGTTTGGATTCTCGCAGGCTGAAAAACAACAGAAGGAAACTGGAATTTCTCTGAGGCAGGCTCCCTGACGTCACTGTGACATCACCGTGACGTCAGTGTGACATCACTGATGTCAGCACTCACCTGTGAACAGAGGCGTCTCTCGGTCCTTGTTGGCAGCATTTACATTGGCTCCATGCTTCAGCAGAAATTCCACACAGGAAACGTTTCCTCGTAGAGCAGCGAGCAGCAGAGCTGTTTGCTTCTTCAGAGTGCATTTGTTCACTGAGCCGGGATCAGCTGGGGTCAAAGGTCAAACAAAGGTCATGAGGAGTCAGGATTTAAACAGAGGTCATCAAGAGGTTACCATCACAGATACTTATAATATGACAGAAAACATTTACATCTATCTGTGGTGAAACTTAACGGGGCAATATCATGTAAAATCAACTTTTTTTAGTTTTATATCATGTTATAATGTTATACTCAAATAAAAAACATGCCCAAAGCCTTGRTTTGACTCATTCATGCATGTTTGAGAAATCCTGCAGCATTTTTAGGAAGTCATGCTGAGGAGCAAAACGACAGGTGGGGACTGGAAACGCCCCTGGGACGTGTCTTTAAGCCAAACTTCCTCACGGCAGAGCGCACCCCCTCACCCCCACCCCACACCGAAATGGGCAAAACTGAAGCGGAAGGTGGTTCTTAAAGAGACAGAGGCCAATTTCAAGGCATTTAGAAG
>NW_013952739.1:43485-46318 GCF_001266775.1 Austrofundulus limnaeus
CTCCCCATGAGTGCATCCCCCCACCCCACACCGAAATGGGCAAAACTGAAGCGGAAGGTGGTTCTTAAAGAGACAGAGGCCAATTTCAAGGCATTTAGAAGAAGAAGTGATGAGAAGATAAGTTTATTTTCTTTTTAAACATAAAAACAGCATTTTAATAAGAGCTAAAGGTGACATAGATACTTTATTATGGTATAGTATTTAAATGTATGCCTGAGAAACACATAATATTGGCCCTTTAAAACAAATCAAGTCCAAAAAGAACTGGGGCAGAAACATCTCCGTTAGCTGATCAAATGTTCAGTCAGGCCACACAATCAAGGTCACATGTCAGAAATATCTAATAATGTTGACTGTTTTATGGGCAATACAGTATCAAAACCAATATATTTGTTACAAACTTGGTTCAAATCCCAAAACCTTCCAACAATCAGTAAACTTCAGCATTTTTAGCCTCGCAGTTTATAGCTCAGCCTGGTTTCTGTGGATATAGACCCACTCAGCTGATGTCAGAGCATCACATGATTTATGTTTGACCCTGTCTCAGAAAAATGTGGTTCTGCTGTTAATGCTTTACGACCATCGTATCACCGGAAGCATCAGCACGGACCTCTGATCAGGACCCGAACACACTGCAGCTGTCCATAATAAGCAGCTTCATGAAGAGCGATCCAGCCTTCATCGTTGGGCTCAGTCAGGCTGCTGGACCTTTGTCTGACCAGATCCATCAGAGCTTCAGCGTCTCCGTTCTTGATGATGGACAGGAGGGGGCTGCACTCGCTGCACCACAACAAAACACACAAAAATCTTGAGTCAGAACAGTGAGGAGTCAGATCCTTGTTTCTACAAACCAAGGATTTCCTACTTTGGACAAGATCTATGAGTGGAAAAAGATATTTAACATCAAACAAATCATTTAAGTGTCGATTAAAATTTACATTAGTTGACCATTAGACTGGTGAAAATCTTTCTTCATAAATCTTAGTGTTCTCCTCACAGAGATCAGAACCAGCAGAGTAGAAAGGTTTGGGTTTAGGTTTGAGGTTAGAATCTGAATGGATGATTGATTGGAAGGTCTTTTTGGGCTAAAATTATTTACGTTTGCACAGATTTTGTTGCTGGTTGCTTTTCAGTGTTGGCTGGGCCTGGACCTACTCCTGAACCATACTCTCTGGACAAACTCACCTGTTGGAGGCCTTGTAAAGGAACTGGGACAGGGCCGTTGGAGGGTTTGCAGAGTTAGGGACATGTGTTGGTTCTTGGGATTGAAACGGGGGTACTTGCAGAGGGTGTTTGGGTTGATCTGGACTCACGTGTGTCTGTTCTGGAGTCAGAGCAGACAGCATTGATGATGATCCTGGGTGATTGTGTTTGTCAGTGAGACTTCTTTCCACAGCAATCTGTAAGAGCTCATCATCTGACATGTGACTGTAAAGACTGTAGTCCTCCAGGTCCGCTTCAGAGACAGCCATGTTGGATTTGTGTTTGCAGCAGAGGAACAGCAACAGGTCACTCCAGGACTAGACCTGCAGGGAAGAAATAAGGTCAGCTACATTTCTTTTCTCAGGGCTTCAGCCAAAACATTTGAAGACTTCAGTGGCTGCTGATCACATTTGGTCACAGAAATATCACAGAGTCATCTGCTCAGGTTTCTGTTAGACACTTTCAGCTCAAACACAACCTGAAGCAACAAACACTGAAAACATCAAGACACTACAGTCAAAACCCCCTCAAACCATAGAAAACTGCTGCTAGTTTTACATCTCTCATGGATGGAGGAGCTTGTTTGCTCAGAACCTAACACAGTTTGTCACATGACTTGATGATACAACACATACACAGGACTCCAAGAAGGCTGGGTACAACGAGCAATCATTTGGCACGCAAGCACAAATGACTGTCAGAGCTTGTCCCCCCAACCAGAAGTGCAGGGAAGCTACCCTCTTATCTACTGGGGTAAACTCCAACACAGGCACCAAGTCGCGGGGGCAAAAGTAGACCCACACCAGCTTGGCCCCTCTCACCATGGGCATCTCCAGAGTAGAAAAAAGTCCAGACCCTCTCGAGGAGATTGGTTCCAGAGCCCATTCTGTGTGTTGTGAAAACTCAATTACATCTAGCTGGTATCTCTCAACCTCACTCACAAGCTCAGGCTCCTTCCCCACCAGAGAGGTGACGTTCCAGGTCCCAAGAGCCAGCTTTGGTAGACCAGGGTCAGAGCGCCAAGGTGCCACCTTTGGCTACTGCCCATGGTGTCAAGCACCCGACTATACACTGTACACTAACTACCGTACACTACTAATTACTGTACACTAACTACTGTACACTAACTACTGTACACTAACTACCGTACACCACTACTAACTACTGTACACTAACTACTGTACACTAACTACTGTACACTAACTACTGTACACTACTGTACACTTCTAATTACTGTACACTAACTACTGTACACTACTGTACACTTCTAATTACTGTACACTAACTACTGTACACTACTGTACACTAACTACTGTACACTAACTACTGTACACTACTGTACACTAACTACTGTACACTAACTACTGTACACTAACTACTGTACACTACTGTACACTAACTACTGTACACTAACTACTGTACACTACTGTACACTAACTACTGTACACTAACTACTGTACACTACTGTACACTAACTACTGTACACTAACTACTGTACACTACTGTACACTAACTACTGTACACTAACTACTGTACACTACTGTACACTAACTACTGTACACTACTGTACACTTCTGTACACTAACTACTGTACACTAACTACTGTACACTACTGTACACTAACTACTGT
>NW_013952739.1:48251-49781 GCF_001266775.1 Austrofundulus limnaeus
ACACTAACTACTGTAAACCAACTACTGTACACTACTGTACACTAACTACTGTACACTACTGTACACTAACTACTGTACACTACTGTAAACCAACTACTGTACACTACTGTACACTAACTACTGTACACTACTGTAAACCAACTACTGTACACTACTGTACACCAACTACTGTACACTAACTACTGTACAACTACTGTACACTAACTACTAACTATAAACCAACTACAGTACACTAACTACAACTAGAACTAAGCCTGTTTTTCAAACAAATCCAGGATCTTTACAGGCTGGTAGTTCACTCGGACCTTGGAGCCGGTCTTACCTGTAAAGTTGTCCTATCTGGACAGCGTTGTTTCTGTGATCTCTGGGTCCGTTTCAGGAGCAGAGCAGCAGGTCGAATTAAAACTGAGTCTGAAGTTTCCTGATCTGGACCCTGATCAGCTTTGATACTAACACCCTGCTGGCTGGAGCCCAGACACACTGAGCTGGGTCTGGATGGACCGCATCGACACACAGAGGAAATAAAAACATCTTCCAACAGCACAAACACAGTATGACCTGCCTCAACTGAGGAAATGTTACAGAACATATTTGTTTTTTTGTAAATTAAAAGATTTGTTTAGGCTAAACAAAGTTTAGAGCATTAAAAGAAAACTCAAATAAAACAAATCAGAAAACACCGAGTCACACAGTTCCAGGTTAAAAACAGGTAAACCATGAAACCAGAGTGTCCACAGTCCTGAGTGGGGCCTGATAGAAAGTGAACAAGATTCAGAGTCATTGTTTTGTTTTGTTTTTTCAGGACAGCAGACATGGATGTTAAAATCTGCAGCAGTGAGAAGAAGACTGTCTTATTTGACCACATCCAGCAGAAAATCACAGACGATAAATCCTTCCTGTAGGAGGCAGATAGGTGGCAGCACAGCACGCTGTGAGGACCACACAGGTCAAAGAATCTCACTTCAACGCTGCAGAACAAACATGATAACAACTATTTTTTATTTAATTCAACATATTCCTCCTCCAGGGCCCAATGTCTGTGGGAGGTTAAAACAGCAACAAGTTCATTATTTATTTAATTTTTTGTTTTGCCTGCATGTTCTCTTTTCTTTACTTTGCTAAAAGGTATAATTTTCTCAAATGATTTATTTGAGGGGATAATCTTCATTTTTCTAAACCTCGGAGATGCTCCGACCCCCCGGGTGAGGTTTGTTCTGGGCGGAGTTGTAAAGTAACTAAGTACAAATAGAATTTTTGGGTATTTGTACTTTACTTGAGTAATTATTTTTCAGCCTACTTTTTACTTCTTACATTTTCACAAAATTATCTGTACTTTCTACTCCTTATAAAAAAAGGCAAGAAGTAGAAAGTTGTTTTATTTCATTTTTGCTTGTTTTCCTCCCAGCTGTTTTTTGTAAAAAATAAATACTATCTACAGCGGGTAAAATAAGTATTGAACACGTCACCATTTTTCTCAGTAAATATATTACTAGAGGTGCTAATGACATGAAATTTTCACCAGATGTTGGT
>NW_013952739.1:51378-53509 GCF_001266775.1 Austrofundulus limnaeus
GCGCACCCTCCCCCCCCCGAACTATGTCCCACCCACCCCAATTTGAACCCCTAAAAACAACTTTGACAGTGTAAGGTACTATGGTAAACAGATTTATTTGCTTTCCCAGAAAGCAAATAAATAACATACATGTCAACTTGTACGGATTGTCCGTAAGTTATAAGTATTTTACGTCATTTTGCAGGTATACAGACGTATAGGACAATCTCACAGATATTGTCAAGTCTTACGGATTCTTTCAAAATCTCATTTTCAAATTTTTCTAACATGTCAGATGTAGGATAATTTAAAAAAACAATAAATACCATTAAACAGCCATCTTACAACGTGTTCTGTTCTGCCGGTAGAAATAAGTTTTGAACTTTTTCCGCTCTCCTCTCCTCCTGCTTGGCAGCGGGCACTTTCATGTCCCCAGCAAGGCTGACAAACCCCCCACCCCCGGGTGTGAGTTGTATGGATTTTTTGCAAAATTTACAGATTTTTGAGGCTTTTTTTTTTTTTTTTTTTTTTTACAGAGAAACATCCGAAGAGGTTGACATGTATGGGACAACAAAATATAGACTTGTTGTTATTGTTTGTCAACACGAACCGCTACCTGAGAGGCACTACTAGCCCCTCTCCCGTCAGAGTGTCGGAGCAGGACGAGTCAGTGCAACGTCAATCAAATGAGAGAGAGGGTGGGGGCGATTGCTGCATTGGGGGGAGAAAATGATTTATGGGTAGTTTATTTTTTCTGTAATACTTCATTATAGTTTTTTAAGACAAAGCTAATTGAAAGGGGGCGCTGAGCAGAGTTACAACCACAAATAATTACCTTTTTTTCTTCTGCAGTTTGGCGCCCCCTCCAGCAGATGGCGCTCTAGGTGACCGCCTAGTTCGCCTATGCCGAGAGCCGCTCTGACTTTAACTTTTATCAAAGTAATTTTTTGGTAAGATACTTGTACTTTTACTCAAGTTTCACTTTGTGGTACTTTCACTGGTTGGGGGGGAATCTGGGTGGAGAAAGGCAGAGAGATACCTGGATGATGGCAGAATCTTTGAGACTCTCAGATTAAATGAAACCTTTAAGTCTGTAAAAGTTTAAAGATTCTGCTTTGGTCCAGTTTTATAGAGTCTAAAATGGAACAATAAATATTTATAACCCTTTACTGTTTTAACCAATCAACTAAGTTCAGTGAGCTTCATTTGGACCGCTGTTTCTGCTGGTTCCTCTCGAACAGAACTATTGGATCTTTGCTCTGTCTGAGAGCAGAACAGGACCAGGTCGGAGCTGGAAACTGGACTTTGAAGCGCATGTTCGAGGGGACTGTTCGGAGCCGAACCTAAGTCCGGACCGGGCTGGATCATCTGCCGTGTTCCGAACCTCTGACGCCTGGTTCCGTTCATTTAAAGAGCGAGCGAGCATGAAATGGTTGGACTAGTAAACACAAGCTGGTGTGACGCAGCGGACCGGGGTCTCCATGGAAACGGAACCAGTGCCCCCCTCCCCCTCCGTCCTCCCCACGGTCCGCCCCCATCCTCTCAGCTGGGATGGATGGTTCTGAGCTCCGCTCCTCGCTCTCACACTGACAAGCAGAAATAAATCGGATCGGAACCAGGCCGGTACCAGAGAGCCCATGTTCACCGACAGGATGACTCTGAGCCCGCCCGGACCGTCCGGACCCCCGGAGGAGCTGCAGGAACTCGGCTTCATGGAGCGGCCGATCCGGAGGTGTCTTAAGGTGGGTGCTCGTGCGTGTTCGTACACGAGGGTTTTTTTCTGCTGTTCACACAGACCTGGGCAAGATGATGATGAAGAAGATGATGATGATGAAGAAGATGATGAAGCAGCAGGAAGCGGAGGGAAACCCGGGATGTGCGCAGTGTGACGCAGTTAGTCCGTCAGTCTGGGACACTCCGGCTCAGAGAGCTGGACTAACAGACTCAGATTCCAGGTTCTCCTGTCTGCTGAGTCATCATCATATACATTATGTTCATTTTCTATATTCTACATTCATAATCTATATTCATTTTCTATATTCATATTCTACATTCTATATTCATAATCTATATTCATATTCTATATTCATATTCTATATTCATATTCTATATTCATATTCTATATTCAATATCAATATGATCATAAAATTCT
>NW_013952739.1:57341-65047 GCF_001266775.1 Austrofundulus limnaeus
GTGTGTGTGTGTGTGTGTGTGTGTGTGTGTGTGTGTGTGTGCGTGTGTGTGTGTGTGTGTGTGTGTGTGTACATGATTGGGGATGATTTTTGACCATTACCCGGTACACACAGCGTGGTGAGGACCCACTGTTCCTAATGGGGACAAAAGCCCAATGGGGCAAGGGTTTGGTTCAGAACCAAGGTGTGAATTGAGTTAAGGTTAGGTTAGAGTCAGGTTAGTAACCTGAGTTTAAGTTAATTTTAGAATAAGGTGACAAGGTAATGCTATAGAAATGGGCGCAAAATGAATGGAAGTCAATGCAAATTCCCCTTGAGGATAGAAAAACAAACGTGTGTGTGTGTCTGGATAGAGGACTGGTTCAGACCCTGGACTATAGAAAGGTATTAGCGGTCTCAGGTTAATGAAGGGGTGGGGTGTCAGGTTGATAAAGGGGTGGGGGTCATGTTGATGAAGGGGTGGAGTCTCAGGTTAATGAAGGCGTGGGGTCTAAGATTAATGAAGGGGTAGGGGCTCAGAATATTTCTTATAATGTTTATGCGATCTGACACGCTGACCCTCGTTGGATCAAAACTGATATGTTTGATGTTTTTTAGACTACTGAAGAGATCGATCAGCTGACAGTGAATGAAGACCTTAATGATGTGGAGAGAGCAGTCTACCTGCTTAGGTGAGATCTGACATGAGTGACATGTTTAGGCACATCACCTAAGGAGCTTTACCTGGGACCTCATATTCAAAGATTTGCATAGATTTCTTTTTTAAACATGGCATGGCTGGTGTCAAGGTGTCTACACTCTCTGTGTTTAAATAGACACTCTGCGACTTAATGCACATTAAAATACACACGCTGTGACTACATGATCTGTGTATAAGTGCACACTCTGTGACTAAATACACATATAAATACACACTGTGACTAAATACATCTTTAAATACACACTCTGTGTATAAATCCACACTCTGTGAAAATACACACTAGTGCCCTGAATATCCCTATTATTCACAGAGGACCATCAGCCTAACACTAGATAGCTAGGACCCTGAATATCCCTGTATTTCACAGAGGACCATCAGCCTAACAATAGATCGTTAGGGCCCTGAATATCCCTATTTTTCACAGAGGACCATCAGCCTAACAACAGACCATTAGGGCCCTGAATATCCCTATTTTTCACAGAGGACCANGCCCTGAATATCCCTATTTTTCACAGAGGACCATCAGCCTAACAACAGACCATTAGGGCCCTGAATATCCCTATTTTTCACAGAGGACCAGCAGCCTAACAATAGACCATTAGGGCCCTGAATATCTCTGTTGGTCACAGAGGACCATCAGCTTAACAATAGATTGTCAGGGCCCCGAATATCCCTATTGTTCACAGAGGACCATCAGCCTAACAGATTGTTAGGGCCCTGAATACCCCTATTGCTCACAGAGGACCATCAGCCTAACACTAGATAGGTAGGATCCTGAATGTCCCTATTTTTCACAGGACCATCAGCCTAACAGTAAATCGTTAGGGCCCTGAAAATCTCTGTTGTTCACAGAGGACCATCAACCTAACAATAGATCGTTAGGGCCCTGAATACCCCTATTGTTCACAGAGGACCATCAGCCTAACACCAGATAGTTAGGGCCCTGAATTTCCCTATTTTTCACAGAGGACCATCAGCCTAACAATACATTGTTAGGGCCCTGAATATCTCTGTTGTTCACAGAGGACCATCAGTCTAACAATAGATGGTTAGGGTCCTGGATATCCCTATCGTTCACAGAGGACCATCAGCACCATCAGCCTGATGGTCGTTAGGGCCCTGCTTATTACTATGATCGTCCGGCTGTTAGTGCTGATGGTGCTGATTGTCCTCTGTGAACAATAGTGGTATTCAGGGCTAATGATCTAAAAAGAAGTCCAGTTTTTTATTTGTCCTCTGTTTTCGGTGTTCAGTTTGGTTCTGTTCTGGCTGCTACAAATATATTTTGATCCAGAATATCTCCTCTGTTGGACACAAGTTTTGCTGAACACTGTTTCAGCAAATTTGGGGTTTTCATTAGTTGTCATTTATAATCATCAAAATGAAAAGAAACAAACATTTGAAATATATCAGTCTGTGCGTAATGAATATAATACGCAAGTTTTACTTGTTGAATGAATTACTGAAATAAATCAATTTTTTCATTGTATTTTAAACAACAGAGATAGAACTCATTATTAGTCTAGCTACAGTATTGAACAGAAACATTGCTAGATTATAAAATGTTCTCCATGTTAAATTTCTTCTCTTTCCTTTTTTCTGCTCAGCGTGGGTCAGGAGGTCCAGAGAGCCAGTGTAATCAGCAACCTGCCAAGTCTGGTCCGTCAAAATCCAGCTGAGACATTTCGTCGAGTAGTACCCAAAGTTCGAGTATGTACTATTTCATTTTCCTTTATTTATACAGGCTAGTCTCATTGAAATACATATGTCTCATTTGTCTCAATTTGTCTCATGATCCTAACCATTTACAAGAGAGACCTGTTTTCTTCTGTTAAAGTACTTGTAAACAAACCTCTCTCAAAGTTAACATGTCCCACCTTTGTGACCCAGGAAGTCCTAAATGGAGCCACCAATGACATCCAGCTTGCAGCAGCAGCTTCATTTTTAACCATCCTGCAGGATGACATCATCCTGATCCACACACATACCTACTCTATCCTGAAGATTGTTTTGACCCACCTAAACCACAGAGACCCAGGTAAACACACCTGACCTTTGAATTACTCCTGAGGTTCAACACACAGTAACCAGGATATCTCCTATTGGATGTACTGTACACATACAATTAATGTACTCTTTAGATCTTTTCTGGTGTACCATCGAGGTACACCTTGGTAACAAGTGAACCTTTCTGTTGATTCTGGTCTTGATCACTAGGACAAAGACTTGGTGTATGTTGCTGATGTTGTCTTGTTGACAGTGGTGAGCAGTGCCTGGTTGGAGACTCTGCTGTCGGCCATCAATGCTCTGCCCAGAGAGACCATCAAACAGGAGGTCAGTTGATGACATGACATCACCTATTCTGGTTCTGCCTGTAAATTACTCTTTGGTGCTAAATACACTAAATATTTACAGTGAATAATTCAAGGGGGCTGTGGTAGCCAGGTGGTCAAAGCCATGGTCTTGTAATCCTGAGGCTGCAGGTTCAAGTCCAGATTGAATCAGGAAGGTGTCATTTACCTCCCTGCAAGAGGGAGCAGCCAAAAGAAGAAGGACAACATTTAGACTCTGTTTACACAAGACAAGGTCTCTGGATATGCTGGTGTTTATTTCAATGTTTTTTTGGGAGAATAAACAAAAAAATTACCTGTTTACATGGAAACGCTGCAGTAATGTATCAGACAGGGTGGCCAAATGGGACATAGTAAAGTGTTTTAGTTTTCCTTTAAAATTATATTGATGGAGATCATTTGTGGAGTAAGTTTCATGTCCTGACCAAGTATTTCTCTGAATTTTGCTCAGTTCAACTTTTAATTCTGAGCAGTATTCTTGCTGTAAACACCCCACAGAATGATAATGCCATTACTGTTCTTCACTGTGGGGATGGTGTTGGATTTTTGAACCATGACCAGTCTCTTAAGCTTCCTCTCTATGGGTGTGCCTGTGTGGGTGGTTCTCCTCAGATCAGCCTTCATCAAATGTCTTTCCATTTCCGGTTACAACTGCACTTTCAGAACCACCTCAGAGGTGGTTCGAAACAAGTAGAAGCGAGTAATGCACTCTTGTGATATGACCTGGGATGCGTACCGAATTCAATACTTATTTAAGTACAGACCGAATTCTGTCGGTACTACCGAGAACCTATTCACGTAACATCAAACGGTACCATGTTTCGGTACCTAAATGCATCATTGCGACCATATTGGCGTGAGAGTGGTGAGTTTTCCATGCTTGTACTGAACGCAGCATTGCGTAAGAGCGTAATGACGTCAGCAGCCGCTGGTTCAGTAAACAGAGCTCAGTCTAACGTAGCTTGAAACCGAGCCTCGCAGCTTCTGGACTAAAACTCGTCGAACAGACCGCCTCTGAATTATCTTGTGAGCACGACGTTCACCTGCTCAAAGTAAATAAAGTCCCGCCACTTTCTTTATTTCATCCACCATTAAACAGAAACCGACAGAGGAAAACAACAGAGGCACTTCCCGATAGTCCGAACGCCTCTGACCTGAAAGAGCACAAGCAGCCAGCTTGAAGTGTTGGGAGCGTTTTGGATGTTCAAAACGTAGCTTAAATACCTTTTATTTAAACTCCATCCTCTTTTGCTTATTTGATTTAAACTTATTTGCCTTCCATGGACCTCCATTAAACAATTTTTCTAGCGGGGAAATGACATCAATAGAAATATGTGGAGCTGGATTTTAATTTGTGTAATAAGACAAAACAGTCTTATTGTTTTCAACAGTTTTCACTTTAAAAAAATTAGTTAAAAAAACTGATGTTACAACACAAAGAGTTGGATGTTGTCTTGATATTTGTTAAATTTTATATACGGTATTGAGTAATATGTTTAAATAAGTTTATTAAAAAAACAACAACACACAAAGTACTGAAAATTTACCGTTAAGTACCGTTACCAATTCCCAGGTACCGGATATTTGTACCGAATCGATTCAAATGTCAAAGGAACCCATCCCTAGATATGACGTCAGCAGACTTTTGCCTGAAGTCTGAAGGTGACTGAGACGAGAGCATACAGCTCGACCTGGACGGAGTGTCTGAAATCAGCAGGTACCCCAGGAGGTTTCGGACCGCCCATGGTTACACACTCATAAACAGTGCCGTGACAAAAATACAAAACAAAAATTAAAAAAATCTGACTTTCGGACAGCTACAACGGCTATTTTTTTTTCTGTTTCCCTTTTTACCACAATGACTGATGCTGCATGCTGACGATTCAGCCATAATTGCACCCACAGAGTGAGGAACACACTGACATGGAGGCACACACCTGAGCAGAACCAGACATGAACCAAAAGAGTGAGACTGGACAAGATGGGGCTTTAGTTTGTGCTCCTGAACAGCACCCACCAGCATGATCCTCCCACCACCATGCATCATTGTTGGGAGCGAGTTGATAATGCCTTGGATTTCATTCAATAGGAGGATAGAGAGATCTTTACTCCAGGTGGACTCCCATCGAGGTGTAGCCACATCTCAGCAGAGATCAAGATCAATTTAGGGCACTTGAACTAGATTTCAAGGGTTGCTGCCAAAGGGTCTTGATACTATTTGAAGAGTTAGTTTCAGGAACAATCTTGATATTGTCTTCACAATAAACTGGACATTCTCTGCATCTTTTTTTCTGTCCTCAGGTCCTGACCCCTCTCCTGTACCATTCTCAGGTTTCTCAGTCTCTTCAGGCTCGTCTGGCCAGCTGCCGTATTTTAGGAAAAGTTGTCTCCAAGTTTGACTCTCACATGTGAGCTGAGCACGAAATAAAAGTTTTATTTCGCCGTGACTACAGTAGTAAACCTGAGCAGGAATGGGCAGGTGCTGTCTCACTTAACAGCTATGTTTCCGCCATCAGAGTGAAGAAGGAGTTGCTGCCACTGGCCCGATCTTTGTGTCGAGATGTGGAACCAGAGGTCCAAGTCTGTATGTGTCGTCAGTTTGAGAGCATCGCTCAAGCCATCGGGTAAACCTAATGCTAACACTGTATTTATTAGTGTGGCGTCCTGCTGTTCTGAAAACGCTGCTTGGCTTTGTTCTTCAGGGTAGATGATACCAGAACCGAGCTCCTTCCTGAGCTGGTGGAGCTAGCTGAAGACGAGGAGGATAGTGTTCGACAGACTGCTTTTGACAGCATCGTCAACCTCATGGAGATGATGGACAGCGGTGAGTTCAAACTGGATGAAAACATCTAAATCTCAGTTAACACTGATGGTAAAACCATTGGTCTAAATTACTGGATTGGACATCACGTGACTTATCGTGCGCCGCACAGGTGCCATTGCTCTGCATTGAGTTTTGACTCGGGAACATCCGTGAATGGTGGTAAAAAGGGGATGCAGCAGACAGTCATGCAAGGAATATCAAAAAGGGATGCAATGTTTTGCCATAAATTGTCAACACTACAACACAAGATCACAAGATAAAGGTTATCACATTTTATAGGTCATTAAAATATTTATTTTAAAAAAGTCGGAGATGCGGAAAGTAGGTCAGTTATGCTAGCTGGATTTTGACTACCCTATGTGGGGTAAACCAACGAAAAGACAAATTTGCTGTTCCAACAAATTATTATTTTTTTATTAATATTGTTATGATGTTAGGGTAACATTGTGAGAGGTAAATATAATGGACAACAGTAAAATTACCTTTACTACTACTAGGCTGAACTGTGTAGATATTACTGGTACTGATTTTCTGTCCAGTCAGCATATGGTATGTCCTGTAGTTTGTGATTATAAATCAGAGTAAAAAACCCTGTAACTTTTTTTTTCGTCCACCGTACATTTCATAAGCTAAGTGTTGGAGGAGCCGACCGCATTTATTTTATGACCAGCTGGAGGAATTTGTCTTTAGTCATTTCAGCGTGAATGAAGAACCAGGAAACAAATGCAAAATTAGAATTATATATACAGGTCCTTTTCAAAAAATTAGCATATTGTGATAAAGTTCATTATTTTCTATAATGTACTGATAAACAGTAAGCTTTCATACATTTTAGATTCATTGCACACCAACTGAAGTAGTTCAAGCCTTTTATTGTTTTAATATTGATGATTTTGGCAAAAAAAAGTAAAGAAAAACAAAAAATCCCTATCTCAAAAAATTAGCATATCATGAAAAGGTTCTCTAAACGACTTATTAACCTAATCACCTGAATCAACAAATTAACTCTAAACACCTGAAAAAGATTCCTGAGGCTTTTAAAAACTCCCAGCCTGGTTCATTACTCAAAACAACAATCATGGGTAAGACTGCTGACCTGACTGCTGTCCAGAAGGCCACCACTGACACCCTCAAGCAAGAGGGTAAGACACAGAAAGACATTTCTGAACCAATGGGCTGTTCCCAGAGTGCTGTATCAAGGCACCTCAGTGGGAAGTCTGTGGGAAGGAAAAAGTGTGGTAGAAAATGCTGCACAACAAGAAGAGGTGACCGGACCCTGAGGAAGACTGTGGAGAAGGGTCGATTCCAGACCTTGGGGGACCTGCAGAAGCAGTGGACTGAGTCTGGAGTACAAACTTCCAGAGCCACCGTGCACAGGCGTGTGCAGGAAATGGGCTCCAGGTGCCTCATTCCCCAGGTCAAGACACTTTTGAACCAGAAACAGCAGCAGAAGCGCCTGACCTGGGCTACAGAGAAGCAGCACTGGACTGTTGCTCAGTGGTCCAAAGTACTTTTTTCGGATGAAAGCAAATTTTGCATGTCATTCAGAAATCAAGGATCCAGAGTCTGGAGGAAGACTGGGGAGAAGGAAATGCCAAAATGCCTGAAGTCCAGAGTCAAGTACCCACAGTCAGTGATGGTCTGGGGTGCTATGTCAGCTGCTGGTGTTGGTCCACTGTGTTTTATCAAGGCCAGGGTCAATGCAGCTATCTTTCAGATTTTGGAGCACTTCATGCTTCCATCTCCTGAAAAGCTTTATGAAGATGAAGATTTCATTTTTCAGCACGACCTGGCACCTGCTCACAGTGCCAAAACCACTGGTAAATGGTTTA
>NW_013952739.1:65272-69518 GCF_001266775.1 Austrofundulus limnaeus
GTCTCCACTTTATGCATTTTTCAAATTTGCTTTGGGGGCGGAGTTATCCTTTCACAGGGGGGTAAGTTACACTTTAAGTGGCTCAGAACTTCTATCGAAGCATCCTGGGCCTCCATAACACCTCAGCAGTGCCACAGGCTGATTGCCTCCATGCCACGCCACATTGAAGCAGTCATTTCTGCAAAATGATTCCCCACCAAGTACTGAGTGCAGAACTGAACATAATTATTTGAAGGTTGACTTTTTTTGTATTAAAAACACTTTTCTTTTATTGGTCGGATGAAATGTGCTCAATTTTTGAGATAGTGATTTTTGATTTTTCTTTACTTTTTTGCCAAAATCACCAATTTTAAAACAATAAAGGCTTGAACTACTTCAGTTGGTGTGCAATGAATCTAAAATATATGAAAGTTTAATGTTTATCAGTACATTACAGAAAATAATGAACTTTATCACAATATGCTAATTTTTTGAGAAGGACCTGTATATGACACACATGACTCAGTTTTATATGATGGAAAGGGGCTTCTACTGTAAATACGTTAGCAAAAACCTATAATGAAAAGATCCCAGACTGCTTATAGATTTATCTCTTGAGAAAATACATATTATTTACATATCACAACATCGACAATTTTCTCAGCTTTAATTTAAGCCATATTTTATAAAATGAGGGTGCTTTGAATATTTTTGTGACAGATTGACGCGCATTCCGCTTTGAAACTCTACCGTTTTGTTGACATGACTCAATGCAGAATGGCTCCTGTGACAGCGCATCACTAGCTATAGCGGCTATATGCGATGTCCAATCCAGTATTATAGATCAATGGGTAAAACCCCTCCTCTACCTCAGATGACCGCCTCCATGTCCTGACTCCCATGGTGATGTCGGTGTGCAACGCTTCATCTCAGGTGGACAAAGCCATCACAACATCATTGTCATTCCGGTTTGGGACGCTCTGCAGTGTACTAGCAGGTAAGAACCAACGCTGGGATCATACAGTCCTAACAGAACTCTGTGTCCAAGTGACAATCAAACAAAACCAGATCTGGGTTCTGCTCCAGACTTGGGGTCAAAAACTTTACTTGTGTTTCCAAGAGTGGAAGGCTTTGCTTTTGAGCTTGACTACATGCAGTAGATCCTTCACAAGTTCACTACATCTGAGTAGTTTGAGGACCTCACAGTTCAGTTCAGTGAACTTATATAGCACCAAGTCACAACTAATATCTCAGGTCTTTGTACACAAAAAAACTATAAATCTAAAGAAGCCAGGAGATTGTGTTGAATTATTTCGGCCCAGTGTCCCATCCGGAGCAGCACGTTGGTGACAGTGGAGAGGAAAAACTCCTCTAGCGGCTGGGTTTGGAGGACAGGAAAGAGAGACAGAAACACAGAGGGACTGGTCCAGGTGTGTTTTCCTCTGGAGATCCTTTGGATATCATGAGTTCTGTTAAGGTTTTTTGATGGTGATTGAGCATTTTCAGTCACTTGTAAACTGTGGAATGAGCTGCCTTTGTACACAAGACAGGCCGACTCACAAATCTGCTCTCAAAACTGTTTTCTCCTTGGATTTGATTCAGTTTGAGATGTTGGTTTTAATGTTTTTACTTTTTGCTGTTTTTATGATATGGTTCATTTTACTTAGTTTATCGTTTTTATGTTTGTTTTTATGTGTTTTTATTAACGTACAGCACTTTGGCCAACGGTGTTGTTTTTAATGTGCTTTATATTGTATTGTGCTGTATTTTTTGGATCAGTGTCAGAGTGTTGTGTGAAGTTCTTTGCTGTGTTTCTGATGATGGGTCTGTGGTTTCAGGTTTCTTGTCAGATGAGCAGAAGCGTCTCATGCTGCAGAAGTTTCAAGTTCTGTGTGTCACTGGACTTTCTACCGAAGGTAACCAGATGGAGAGCAACGATTCTGCACTGATTCGCTCAAACTGCTGCTACAACCTGCCGGTACCTTCACACACAGACAACCTCAAGGTTCCTGGTGGTCCAGGTTCAGGGTTTATGGTTTCTTCAGGTGCTGAGCTCATTTCCTGTCCTGTTCTTCCAGGCCATGCTGGCATTTGTGGACTCAGCCCGCTTCCTGTTGGACCTTTACCCATCTTTCTCTAGTCTCTGTAGAGACCCAGAGGTCAGCGTTCGACAAAATGCTGCCGCCATGTTCCACCAGGTGAGAAAAACCTGTCTAGCTCACCTAGATGGACTGTCTTCAAGTCACATGACCATTCTTCCTTCTCTTTCAGGTGGCGAAGCTGCTAGGTTCTGATGTCAGCTTAATCCACAATGAGCTTCTATCTCTGCTGCAAGATGATGCCCTGGAGGTGAGTAGCTATTACTGTAGCTTTTTGTGATGTCACAGGAAATGATGTCATCACTGGCCTGCTGGTTTGATTTTATTAGAGTTCCTGGTTGCTCACATTCAGGCCTAATAAAGATGTCAAACATAAATACAGTATAAACACTACCAATAAAAACTGGCTTAAAGAAAATAGTTCTATTATAACTGTGTAACTTACAGAGAGGGATGTTTTATTTTATCAGATTGGGATTTTTATATTGTTCACTTGTTTTCTAAATTGAAATTGAATTTGGTTTGAACCAAAACTGATCATCAGATGATAAATCAGATATATCACCCCCATCATAAAGAAAACAGGTCTTGATCCGACTCACTTCAATAACCTCCGTCCCATTTCTAATCTGCCTTTCATCTCTAAAATCCTTGAAAAGGTCATCGCTAATCAGCTTCACTCACACCTCTCCAGCAATAATCTCTATGAACAGTTCCAATCAGGTTTTCCACCACAACACAGTACCGAAACTGCTCTTATGATCTTCTCCTTGCTGCTGACTCAAAACTTCTGTCAATACTCATCCTCCTTGATCTGAGCTCTGTCTTTGACACCATCTCTCATCCTATCCTCATCGACAGACTAACCTCTATCAGCATCTTAGACGCCCCACTGGACTGGTTTAAATCCTATCTTTCTGACCGCACTCAGTTCATACAGCTCAAGTCCTTCCATTCCCAGTCTTCACCAATTTCCACTGGTGTTCCCCAAGGTTCTGTACTCGGGCCTCTACTTTTCATAATCTATCTGCTCCCGCTTGGCCGCATCTTCCGTAAATTTGGTGTTCATTTCCACTCTTATGCCGACGACACTCAGCTCTACATTTCGACAAAACCAAACGCCACCTTATCATCCTCAACTCTTACCGACTGCCTCAATGAGCTCAATAACTGGTTCTCTAACAATTTCCTCCAACTAAACCATAACAAAACTGAACTCCTCCTTGTTGGGACAAAAACTCCATTTTCAAATCCCAGCATCTTCTCTTCACTCTTAACAACTCCGTTCTTTCCCCCTCGCCTCAGATCAAAAACCTAGGTGTCATCCTTGACACCACACTCTCTTTCACATCCCACATTAACAACGTGACTCGATCTGCCTACTTTCATCTTTGCAACATTAACCGTCTCCGTCCTTCACTCACTCCCCGCTCCACTGCCATCCTTGTACACAGCCTAGTAACATCCAGGATTGACTACTGCAACTCCCTACTGTTTGGCCTCCCCAATAAATCCCATCTCAAACTACAGATGGTTCAGAACTCAGCCGCCCGTGTAATCACTCAAACCTCATCCTCTGCCCACATCACTCCAGTCCTACAACAGCTCCACTGGCTCCCAGTTAAATCCCGCAGCATCTTCAAAATTCTCCTACACACCTTCAAAGCTATCCACAATCTTTCCCCTCCTTACCTATCTGACCTCCTGAACATCTCCACACCCTCCCGCTCTCTAAGATCTGCCTTCTCCTTCCACCTCTCAGTACCCCCTGCCAGCCTCATCACCACGAGAAGCAGAGCTTTCAGCCGCTCTGCTCCTCAGCTGTGGAACTCATTACCCCATGGATTACGCAATACCACCTCTCTCTCCCTGTTTAAGACCAGCCTGAAGACACATATTTTCAAATTAGCCTACAACTGTTAACTCCGATTTTCAATATATGTCTGTTTTTGTTGTCCTCACTTCGATGTTTCTCCCCCACAACCCTATTGTTCAATTTTTCTGCTTTATTGTGTTTTATTATATGACCGTTCTGTACTCCACATTTCTGTTTCTCCCACACTACCCATATCATTATATGTACAGTGGTTTGCAAAAGTATTCATACCCCTTGAACTTTTCCATATTTTGTCACATTACAACCACAAACATAAATATATTTCACTGGA
>NW_013952739.1:71033-86342 GCF_001266775.1 Austrofundulus limnaeus
ATTATTAGATGTGTCCTGGCGGGACATCAGCTCATCCGCTCTGAGGTCTCTCATGTCAGTTTACTGTTGGTGGTCTTCAGGTGTTGGACACTCTAATGAACCAGTTAGATGAAACCCTGGAGTTGGTTCTGTCCAGAGGAAACAGTCTCACAATGGACAACAAAGTGAGTTTATAGTAGTTGCTTCTCTATTTTGTGATGGTTTGTGGTCTGTCCTTTGATTGCTCTTCTATTTTTGACAGTTCCCTCTTTTTCTTTTGAAGGTTGTTCATTTATCATTCCGTTTTCCCCCTCTGTCCTCACATAATTAATGTGGTTCATTTCTGTTCTTATGTTTCTCATGGGATTGTCCTATGCTTCTGTGGTTCCCCTAGTTCTCACGGTTTTGGTAGCTCTTCTGTGGTTCTCAATGGATCTTCTAAGGTTTCCATATAAATCTACAGTTCTTCTGTTGTTTTATAAATCTTCTATTGATTGCCTAGGAGTCTTTTATGGCTCTGTAGTGGTTCTCCTTTGATTCTTGTGTTCCTCCCATGATTATTCTGTGGTTCTCCCATGGTTCTTTGGCGGTTCTCCTCAGCTCTCAGAGTTGTTGTCAGCACTGCTGGTGGCTGAGCAGAAAGTTGGATGTTCTCTGCGTTGGCGTTTGCATGAGAAGACGTTGCAACGTTACAGCTGTCTGGCCAGACTGCTGCCGGGAGAACTGCTGCACCAGAGCTTCTCCACGCGGATCTTCATGATTCTCACCACCAATGTGAGCACTCTCAGACCCCACGGTGTCCCACAGAGGACTCAGGTGAAATCCAAGTAAGTCCGCTCTGGTTCTGTCCTGCTACAGAAGGTGTTGCCTGTGCAGAGGGAGGCAGCACGGACATTCTGCACGTTCCTGCGCTACAACCGCAAACAAGAGCAGCGTCAGGAGATGATGGAGCAACTGATCCAAGGTCCTGACAATTCTGCTGATGTTGTTGGGTTTGTCACTCTGATTCTCAAAAGCATGATCAGAAATGCAGTTCACAAAACACTTTGCAACATCTACGTGAACTAGATGATTATTTGTCCCACCATGTTGAGAAGTTGTACATGTATCAATGTGGGCGTTAGCAGAATGGCAGCAGAACAATATTGTATTTTAAAAAACTTATCTCAGTGAATGACTCCAACCTTTTGCCAATAACTATTTTAATTATCAGATCCAGCACTGCAAAGAACGTGACATTTAATATTGTCTCAGTATTAAACTGTATTGGTTTAGATCATTAAAATTGTGACTTTTTCAGTTTTATGAATGAAACCAAACTGTATCTGTGCTAAAGTAATAAATTACACACTATTAGAGTACTTTAATCAACTTTCTACCTTCCAGCAACATGAATAATGATGTAGAACTATCAGTTTGTTTAGCTCCAATTTAGTCCAGAACCACGTAGAATGGACTTGTAGTGTGTTGACAGATCTGTGCAGAAAATAGTCACAGCTGGTATTTCTGTCAGTAAAACTTGTCCTATTTTACTAAATGTACATGTTGCAGATACAGTTCAGTCTGTCAGTGGATCAAAAGATGGAAAACAGTTTGCAGACCAGACGTTTGTTACCTGCAATCACTACGAATCCCAGTCACCAAAACCAGGAAACACTTGATCAGTGGTGGGCACCAGTCTGCTAAAACACAAATCCGCTGATTGCAGACCTAAATATTTCATTTGCGCTTTAGGGGTCTTACTAATTTTTAAAATTCATAAGCAGATTTGCATTTCCTAAACTTAGAATTCAGTACTGTTAATAACTAATTTTCTACTATTCATCATTATCTTGAACAGCAGGAGGTGTGGCTGTCAATGAATCACAACACATGTGTTCTGTCCAACAGCACTTACTTGAACTTATTGGAAAGGTATACATCCTTGCTGACAGTTGCTCTCGGTCACGGTTCTCATTTCCCACAATGCTTTGTGTCTGCTTACGTAGCAGGAAGGCAATGTTTTTTTTATTATTAAACAACAAAGAGCACACAAAATAATACAATGTACAAACAATAAGGCGTATTTCAAACAAACAAACAAACTTGCATATAAGAGAAAAGGATGGGTGCAAATAAAGATAAGAAGTTTAAAAATAAGAAGGAACAACAAAGGAAAGGGGGCTAGGGTTTAGATGTTAAATCATACTCTTCAATTAAAGAGCACAGATTGTGGGCATGTTTAGTATGCATCACTTTAAGAGAATTGCAGTACAAAATAAAGTCATTGTGAAAATGATAGAAATTTGGTTTAACCTTAAGATATTTGCAGGAAGACAAGGTTTAGTACTCCCTTTCCCAGCAAAAACAGTAAACGTTTGTAATCCATACTAAAATTTTGTATGTATTGATTTATTTTTACTTTACAATCAGAGCTCCTTGGGGAAATAAAGTTTAAACGCTGGAGCTCAATACTTGACGTAATTGGTCGAAGCAATCCGCCAATGGGGTTAGACAGACATCTAGTGGTCAACTGGAGCAACTACATGGAAAACTATCGTTTCCCGTCACAAATCAAATCCATCATGTACCCAGAATGCATCGCTTCAGTTTTCCAATAAACTGTTTTGAAATTGCTTTATTGATGCTTCTTTAACGAAAAATCTATAACAAACAAAAGAAAAAGACAAAGAAGCAGCCAAACTAGCAATCCTCAACAACTTTTTAATTTTTACACCAGGAGCCAAAGTTCTGTTTCGGGAAATCACATCCCCAGCAATCGGCAATTGTAGGAATAAGCTGTATAAGGATTCATTCGCCTCTAGTTAGCAGTGTTGTACATATATTTTACATGAATTGTTGCCAGCTAGTGTTAAATTGAACTTGAGCTTTAAAATTAGCTTCTGCTAGTTTTTCTATGGCATAAGCGTTCTTGAAGTTGCGGACCTAAATATTTTCATATGTGCTTTAGAAATTGCAAAGCTAGTTTTTGGGTCAGCGTGGCCCACCACTGCACTTGATCATAAAAATCAACCTGTTTTTTTTTATCAGTTATTATGGTGTCAGTTTCAGTTTCCAAAACCACGTCTAAGTGAAATGACCTTACCTCAGGACTCTGGTTAGACCAGTGGTTCCCAACGCTGGTCCTGGAGGAGCACTATTCTACATGGTGTAGTTATTTTCCAGCACAAATTAGGTGTGTCAAAGCAAGGAAACATCTAAATTGTGTAGGACAGTATTCCTGGAGGACCAGGGCAGGGAACCTCTGGGTTAGACAATGCAGCCATAAAATACTTACCGGTACATGCTTATGTGCTTTCCAGAGCAGTTATGTTCTGATCTGGCTTAGACTGATGACAGCAGTGGTAGTGTAATGTTTTAGGTTGTTGGCAGGCTAAAATGTAGATTTTTCTGGTCACTTTGGACTGATGAGTGTTTCTTTATTTCAGTGTGAAGCACAGGAACATCAAACAGACTTCTGGTGTTTCTGATTTTAGATCTGGCTCAGGGCCGCAGCTACTGGAACCGTCTGAGGTTCCTTGATGTTTGTGAAGTTGCCACAGAGATTTTCTCTCGAAAATACTTCAACAAACACTTTGTTATCCCAGCGCTGGAGCTTGTCCACGATCCTGTCCCCAATGTGAGGTAGATCAGAACTTTTGTATCAAATGAAGGGCTAACGATTGTTTTCTATCAAACTCAGAGTATTTGACAGTCAACCTACTGGACTCATCTGTCCGTTCTCAGGTACAAGCTCTGCCAGTTGTTGCCACGGATGCGTTCATCACTTCACCTGCCAGCTGACAAAATACTGCTGCAGAAACTTGACTTCTGTGTCCAGAAACTTCTCTGCAGGGAGAAAGACAAAGATGTGGTGGCCATAATTCGAAAGGTAAGTCCTACCAAATATTGATCCTAAGTGGGAACTAAAGATGTGTTTCACTGGTTCATTGTTGGGTGTTTAACAATATTTATCATGTTTTCTAGACAGTGTTGGAACTAGACAAACTGGACCTGTCTGAGCCTGTAAGGAAAAGGTTCAAAGAACATTAAAACAATGAGTACATGCATCTGTTTCTTGACACCTTGATGTTTGGTGTTCCTCAACAGTTTCTTAAGAGACACGAGTGGGACTTCTTGGATCAGAAGAAGGAGAAGGAGGAGATGCTGCTCTTGGAGATGGTGAGTCTGAGACACGCTGCTGGTTTTCAGTGTGACTTTTTTAACGGATGTGTTGTTTTGTCAGGAACAGCTAGAGCGACACCAGAGTGATGGGAAGCTAAACCACACAGATAGAAAACGTGAGTCAAACCTTCACTGTTAAAATAATTTCAGCAAACATATAAACTTTACTTTATTCAAGTATTTCTTCCAACAGGAAGAGATGGTAAGACCAGTCTGTCTTCCACCAAGTCCATGTCCATGTCCTCATCCACAGCAGCCTCATCCTCCAGTAAGATGATGATGATGATGATGGTGGTGGTTAATCTTTGGTTACAATGATAATGATGTCTCCTCTCTATGCAGGTAAAGAGACGAGGAAGGTGAAACTGTCACGCAGTAGGTCCCTCAGCAGCCAGCCAACAACATCCAAACCCATGAACTTAGACCGCCTTCTGTAAGAACTCCTGCCTACCTGCCCTCACATTTACCTGCTTTCACCTGTCAGACTTCAGATTACTCATCTGTTTACAGATCAGTCTACTTTCCTATCCTCATCTATGGTCATGAACTTTGGGTAGTGACCGAAAGAACAAGATCGCAGATACAAGCAGTCAAAATGAGTTTTCTCAGCAGGGTAGCTGGTAGAAGAGTCCAGGGGAGACTCAAGGTAGAGCCACTGCTCCTCCACATCGAGAGGAGCCAGTTGAGATGGTTTGGGCATCTACTAATGATGTCTCCTGGACGCCTCCCTAGGGAGGTGCTTCAGGCATGTCCAACTGGGAGGAGACCCCGAAGACGACTCAGGACACACTGGAGAGACTATGTCTCTCGGCTGGCCTGGGAACGCCTTGGAGTCCTCCCAGAAGAGCTGAGAGAGGTGGCTGGGGAAAGAGAGGTCTGGGCTTCCCTGCTCAAGCTGCTGCCCCCATGACCCAACTTTAGATAAAGCAGAAGATGGATGGATGGATGGATGGATGGATGGATGGATGGATGGATGGATGGATGGATGGATGGGTATTGACTAGTAATGCTTAGTGTTGGGGAAATGTCTGGGTTCGGAATAAATGCAGTTAGAAAAATGAATGAAAGTCGATGCAAAGTCTTCAGTATGACAAGCATGCACGTGTGTGTGTGTGTGTGTGTGTGTGTGTGTGTGTGTGTGTGTGTGTGTGTGTGTGTGNGTGTGTGTGTGTGTGTGTGTGTGTGTGTGTGTGTGTGTGTGTGTGTGTGTGTGTGTGTGTGTGGACTGCACACATTAAATCCTCTGTCCTGGTTCTGTAGAGTTCAACTAATGATCCAGATGAACCCATGAGCAGGTTTAAATGATCTGGAACTTTTCTGTCTTTCAGAAAGGTCAAGGATCTAGGCAGTTCTGGACCAGGAAAGTCCACTAAAGGTATCTGCACACCTGACCATCAGCCAAAGTCTGTTATTGTCTCTGTGTTTACATCACTTCCTGTTTTTCGCAGATGACTCACTGAGGACCACCCACTTCACTTTGACTACCCAGTCCACCTCATCTATGCCAGTTCTGATCCGCAGCAACACCACCGGCCTCCTGGATCAGGCCAGTGCATTGGAGCAGAGAGACCTCAGAACCAGTACCTCAGACCAAAGAGACCACAGAAGCAGTACTGTGGACCAAAGAAATCATAGAACCAGCAGCTTGGATCAGAGAGAACACAGAACCAGTACCCTGGACCAGAGAGACAACAGAACGAGCACTTTGGACCAGAGAGACCACAGAACCAGCAGCTTGGACCTGATAGACCACAGAACTAGTACCTTGGACCAGAGAGTCCTCAGAACCAGTACCTTGGACCATAAAATGCTCAGAACCAGTACCTTGGGGCAGCGCAGTAAAACCATAGACCATGGCTGTGGGATGAAGGACAGTCAGACCAGGAAGTTGTCCATGTGAGTTCTGATGATCAAACCCAACTGTTTCATGTTCTTGTGTGGTTTCAGGGTCTTGGACTGGGTCAGAAATATCACAGTATCACCTACATCAATTTTATTAATTTAGAAACAAGCATAGATCCAGTGGTTCTATACGAATACTTGACTCATAGCTAAAGTCGGTCAGCGCAGAAGAACCAGAACCACAAACGATTCTGAACCTCATGAACTTTTTGAGACGTGAATAAAATGTTTTTTCAGCCAAATCCCAACAGTTCAGACCTCCATCAGGTCTTTCAGGGCAGTCCTTATGGGTTTGGGTTTTTGTGGTTTAACCCTGTTTCTGTTCAGACCAGCCTGGTTTAGAACTGGTTCATCCTGGATTAATCTGATTCAAGACTAGGTTTAGTTTGACTTAAACGTCACTGGTCATGATTCTAGTTTGTTCAAGTTTAGTTCTGCTGTTGACCCTGTTCTGCTTGACTTGGATCTGGTAATTATTTAACTCTGACCCTGTTTAATTCTTGGTTGTTTCTGCTTTAACTCTGAGTCTGTCTAAAGCCAGTTTGAATGTATCTGTATGCTTTGGTCGACAGAAACAGGAAGTCGGGTTCTTTCCAGTCTGGGCAAGACTGAGAGTGATGAGGTCATCTTACCTACCCTGGATCTCCAGCTCATCAGCTGCTTGGGAGCAGCTTCCTTCCAGACAGAAGATTCAAGATATTACCCAGAATGCAACGCAGCATCATGTCTACCTTAAAGAGGCAGCTGACTCTGATTGTACCCACTGATCACTGTGTATGGTGAATGTAAACCTTCACCTGAGTGGATCAGTAAAACACACATATGCAGGCATTTGGCATGTTCTGATTGGATGGACCTTTATGCTGCTGGTTTGTGATTGGTTGGATAAGTGCTTATGTCACAGCAGCAGCCACTATGAGTTAAACATGACAAAGGCAGTGGTGAAACATCAAAAATATAAAAACTGAACTAAAATTGTTCACATTTTCTGTTGCAAATTGAATCTGTTGGTTTTAAAGTGGGTTTTAAAGAAGAAATGCAAGAATCATCCATCCATCCATATAAATAAAAAAACTCAGAACAAAAGTTTTGCAAAGTTTGTCTCAGATCTAAATTGAAATGGGCGGCTGTAGCTGAGTAGTTAAAACAATCATCCTCTAGTAAGAAAGTTAGGGGTTTGATTCCACCACTATTCAGTCGCATGTTGAAGTGTCCCTGGGCAAGACACTGAACCCAGTGCCTGTGATGTGTCCCATCAGTGTCTGAACGTGATCTACAGCACTGATTAGTCTCTCTGTAGAATGATTTATACACATTAGCTTTGTAGAGCAGTATAGCTGAGTGCTGATGTGTGTGTGTGTAGATTTGTGTGTGTGTGGGTGGGTAAACGAGGGCAGTGTTTGTGTTGTAAAGTGCTTTGAGTATCATGGCTGGACAGAAAGGCGGCATAGAAGTGCAGTACATTTAAACTTGTTTTAAAATATGTTGAAAAAACAGCTTCAAGTGAGATCTTCCATCATCGATCCCTCCATCCATCTTCTGGCATTTATCCAACACCAGGGTTCAAAAGCAACATATTCAGGAGGTCCCAGACCTCTTTTCCTGAGCAACAGTCGGAGTCAGAAGCAACGAGGTATACAGTATTGAATAGAGGCGCCATCACAGGATTTTCCTTAATAACAAAGAGAGGCCATATTGTTCAGGGCGAGGACAGCTTGACAGCACTGTTAGCTGGTAAAGCTGAATGTGGTAACTAAGGCTCCTTTTCCACTAGTGACTAGTGTAGTGTCGGTACGGTCAGTGTCGGAACAGGTCAGTTCGGGAGCTTTTCCATTGACCTTCCAGTCCAGTTCCAGTGGGTGTGTTTTGGGCAGTTGGTGGAGGTGGTTTTTGGGTTTTTCGAAAACAATGTGCAAAATGAGAGATGGAAACACATTTGCTGAATAAGTTCTGAAATTTAAAAAATTTGCTAAAAATTTGAATTAAAATTGGATGGAAACACGACTAATGTCACTGCTACAATTGAAAAAATGGTGTCTCAAGTAGTTGTTGTAAAGGCAGCTCAGATGCAACCAGTGACTCCACCCCCAACCAATCAGTGACAAACAGTGTTCTGACGTCGCATTTTGGTGTCGACTGAGACAGCTTGGAACCACAACGAAGTAGGTACTAAATAAGGGCCGGTTCCATGAATCTGGCCTAATGGAAATGGCTTGGAACCATACCAAACCGTACCGACACTACACTAAGTGGCACTTGTGGAAAAGGGGCTTATGACGTTAAATTTAGGTCAGCACTTCAGTGAAATTCAGTTTGCTGTTGACAATAATTAATCTGATTTGATAGCAATGCTTGTCAGTAAATATTAGACAAAAACAAACTGCCAAATCTACAATGGCATGAGGTTTCTAATAGGCAGAAGCTAGCCAATGAAAAACTAACATTTATATGCACTTCTGCTTGGAAATCCAACCATGTTAAATTGTATACATTGACAGCTTGCCCCTTCCAATATGGCGTAGTGCTTGTACCACAGCTGTCAATCTTATGAAGGGTGTGGGACGCCTCTAGCCAATATACCTCATGGGTCAGAAGTTTCCATCCACCCATCCTGGACATGAAGATCAGATCATTTTGAACTTTTAATAATTTATTTTATTCTTATTTTTCACGGCGAAATGATTACACAACATACAACTTAAGTGATTTAAAGAAGTGGATGCACAAGCTTAATATTTTTTGCATTTAGGCTAACGCTAACAATTATGCTAACTCAATGGTTCAGGATACTGATATGCCTGACGATGCAGGCATAGTGCTAACTGTACATGAATATAATTAGATGCTACCTTCATAATGCAAAATGTACACGAATAATAATAATACAGTGATAAATGATCCTAAGAGCAGATTAATGTTATAATAATTGGTATGATGCTAAATGGATATATTTTTATTTTTATGATGCTTATGTAGAGAAATGTAACCTGTGTCATCCTAACATAAATGGGACGAAGGTTAAGAATGTTATTTATCAGTAAACAAATACCAAACATCAAATGAGAATTAGAATTTTAGGTAAATACTAGGATTACTTCTGGAACTCTCAGGTGACCCCCAGGACACCTTGAAGGGTCACAACTTTCATGTTGAGCACAACAGACAGACAGGACACGACACTGGAACCTGACAGGTGTACAACAGGGTGGGTGGAGCTTGTCCCCATCAGGCAATGGTTTATTTCTCTGTGGGGTTGGTGACTCGGCCCATAAAGAGCAGGCCGCGGGTGGCCTCCTGGTAGATGATGAAGACGAAGGGCCTGTTGAAGGTCAGTCGCGGTGGCGGTGTAGAGAACAACCTGCTTCCTGAGATGCTGACGTCAGCAAGGTTCTCATTCACTGTGACGACAGATTTATGATGAACCTGACAGCAAAGAGGTCAGAAAGGAGGACACTTTATGAACGTGTAGGAAAAAATATGACCCCAAAAAAGACCTGGCATGATCCAGAACATCCCAGAGAGATGAGTGTCACACTGCAGTGCCTTCCAACAGCAGGAAGTGAACATGAACAGTTAGGGGTGCTCGATATTAACATCCGATATTGATTTCCCACTTTTTAGCTGTAGTTTCTGCTTTGGGAGGGGAGATGGTTGAGCGGCATCTGTTTGATCATGATAGTGATATTGACTCTGTGTAGCCAGGAATAACTGAAGTAGGGAGCCATGTCAGAGGTCTGGTTGTTTATTTACAGTATCAAAAAAGGACCCAAGTGTGTTCGTGCATTTATGTATAATATGTGTATAATATGTTTGTGCAATATCGGTAAATATCGGTTATCGGCCATAACAGCAATGATTTATATCGGATAAGTATATCGGCTGTAATTTTCATATCTGTTAGGGCAGCTCACCACAACCCTCTCAACACCCCCCTTCAGTGGGTTACTGGTTAAGATGTAAAAACACCCCAACCGTGATAAAGACCGTTTACACGTGATCTTGACATGAAAAAGAGCACATCAGTTTAAAATAAACAAAAGCAAAGGCAACAGAACAATCAGTTTCACTTTAATGAAATACATGAAAGGCTCAGGTGAGTGTCTTAAAGGGGCAATATCATGTAAAATCAACTTTTTTGAGTTTTATATCATGTTATAATTTTATGCTCTCATAAAAAACATGCCCAAAGCCTTGCTTTGACTCATTCATGCGTGTTTGAGAAATCCTGCAGTGTTTTTAGGAAGCCATGCTGAGGAGCAAAACGACAGGTGGGGACCAGAAACGCCTCTGGGATGTGTCTCCAAGCCAAGCTTCCTCAGCACGGAGCACACCTCCCCACCCCAAACACCCCGCCCATGACTCCTGCAGGCTCTTGGCAGTAACAAAGCAAATGAGTGAAACTGAAAGTGAAAGTGAAACCGTCTGCTGAGCTCCTAACACTATTTCTCACTCAGTGAAACTCACCTCAGATTCAAAATACCATTGAGGAAATGTATTGTCAGATGCCAATTAAAATGCATCATAGCGCACGTACGATCACCCCCCCCACCCTGAAATGGGCGGGACAGAAGCGGAAGGTGGTTCTTAAAGAGACAGAGGCCAATTTCAAGGCATTTAGAAGAGGAAATGATAAGACAAGTTTATTTTCTATTTAAACATAAAAGCAGCATTTTAATAACAACTAAAGGTGACATAGATACTTTATTATGGTATAGTATTTAAATGTAAGCCTAAGAAATAATATTGCCCCTTTAATGCTCACGGGCTACACTCAGCTCGTTAACTGTCTCAAAAACAAAATCAGAAATCAAATTTTATTAATTTTTCTCACTCACCTGAGAGAGTTTCGCTCCTCTAATTTCACCCATATTGCTGATGTCAGCATCATCCTGAAAGACCGTAACAATGTCCAGGGTCTGAAGGACATCTTTTAGGGTGTAAGAACGCTCCAGTAGGAAGCGAGGAAGCTGCACCTCCAACTTCCTGTTTACAAAAAAAAAAAAAAAAAAACATATGACAACATCAAAACAAAAGCAGCAAACAGAAGAAAAAAGCACAAAGTCCAGAGGGAGGATGAAGAGCTGATGAAGGACTGTGTTGGAGGAAAAGGACATAAAGAAGAGCAATGTCCTCACGTTTTCTTCAGCTGCTGGATCCAGGTCTGGATCTTCTCAAATGTCACTTCCTCCTCCACAGTGGTCAAGTCTACACCATCATCGGGCAGCACCACCAACATGGCCGCTCCGTCCGCCATGGGCAGCTTCAGCACTCCAGCCTTCACCAGGCCGTCGTATGCCAGGAAATACTTATCAGCTCGGAACATCATGGGAACCATGACTACATGGTACCGGTCCACGTAAAACCGCTCGTCCTGAGTGAACGAGGAGTTAAAGGGTGGGTCGAACTGGGCTGGGACACAACACAGAAAAACTTTATAAGAAAAAACCTTAACCAATAGCACAACCCTAATCTGTTCTCAGCGGACTCTGATGTTTTGAAGGATTCTGCCCCCTGATGTGTCGTCACAGAGGTGGGCAGTACTTACTTTGTAATCTGGCAGCAGTGGCAATTAGCAGCTGGGTTTGGGGGTCCATGGTGGAGAGCAGGTCCTGGAACTCATCTCCCATCTGATCCTGGACCCAGCGATTGATGGTGCCAACGGCCTCAGAGGGCACATTGTAGGACAGACTCTGGACCACACCGTCAAACTTTGTCTGAACCAGTTGTTGGTAGGACTCAGAGACCTGGAGATTCTGAGAGGGGAAGACTGCCATGGCAGTCTGGAGGTTCGAGGATAGTTGTCCTGGAAGGACCAGATTCTTCAGAGTCTGGAACTGATCTGGGACCAGAAGAGAAGTACATTAGACCTAAAGCTCAGTCCCAAGTTCGGACCCACATTTTCAGACTCCAACAACCAGAATACAGAAACCATCCAAAGTGTTTGTTCTTGTTTTTATTTCAGCTAGAAATCTTGATAAACCGAGGGTTAATTTCCAACATGGAGACACAGATGGTCTTCATGATTTGATTTCATCCCCCAAATTCTAGCTAGCATCAATATTTTCCATGAATTGTCCTCAGCTTGACTAAAATGCAGCTGCTAAACCTCTGATCTGGTCAGAAAGCTAAAAGGAAACACTTGTCGAACATTATTTTGTCAAACTGCCACAAACCTTGTATATTGTTTAAAACTATTGATAATGTCCTTAATGTCCCACAAACTGCCTACATTGAACCATCATTTGAGGCATGTGAAAAGTTTTTATTTGTGCTCAGATAGTATCTACCTTACTTCTGCCCCAGCAGTCTTCTGCTTTGCTGGTTTTTACTATTTTGAGCCGGGTTCTAAAGTGTTTTAAGGAAATGTTTGACCATCGTAAGCCCTCAGGCTCATCTATGGATGTGCTTCCTAGGTGTTTCAAAGATGTAATTTCTACTTTGGGGTCTTCTGTGCTTGCTGTTATTAACAGTAGTCTGTCCTCGGTTGGTTTAGTGCAACCTTTGGTTAAAAAGCCTAGTCTGGATCACACAGTATTGTCGAATTTTTGGACTTTTCTTTCAAAAGCATTGGAGAAAATTGTCTATATACAGCAAATAACATTCCTGAGGTTTTTCAGTCTGGATTTAAATCAGGTCGCAGAATCTGCATTGCTCAGGGTTTTTTAATGTATTCTTTTAGCCACAGACTCTGAAAATTATGGGATCTTGATTATATTGGATTAACAGCTGCATTTGATACTGTGGACCACCAAAGTTTAATTTCTTGCATAGAACACCTTATAGGCATTCGAGGGACTGCTCTTGCCTGGTTTAGGTCCTGTCTGACAGAAAGGACATTTTGTGTCAGCCTGGGAAATTTCAAATCTTCCTCTGTTTCTCTTTCTTGTGGAGTTCCACAAGGCTCAGTTCTTAGGTCACTCCTTTTTTCATTGCATTTACTTCCCTCAGGTTCTAACTTTAGAAAGCACAAATTTTCTTTTCATCTTTATGCTGATGACTGCCTGATATTCTTCACATTTACCTGAAAAGAAGAAAGACACTCTACACAGTCCACATTTGAGTGCTTCCATGAAATAAAGGCCTGGATGACTTTTAACTTCCTTCATTTTCATGATAAAAAGACCGATTTTGTGTTTTTAGTCCTGGGGCCTCCTTCACCCTCTGTAGAGTTTGGCACTCTGGCACAGTACCTGAAACACGTCACCAATAATCTTGGGGTCAGACTGGACAATGGTTTTAACCTTGACAGGCAGATCACTTCAGTGGGGACGTTAGTTAATTCCCTATATTGTGGTGTCTCACAGACACCCCTCTCTCGTCTCCAAATGGTGCAGATTGCAGCTGCCTGTCTTTTAACTGGTACACAAAAGAGAGAGAACATAACTCCAGTTTTAAGGATCTTTTGATTTGTTTTTAAATCTTTAAATGGTCTGGCCACACTTTGGTCAGTTTTGCTGTTTCAAAAGTTCTTATAAATAAAGGTAAAGGTGCTTTATTTGTCATCAGTGTATGTTTCCACACAATGACGAAATTGTGCTCTGCATTTAACCCATCCACACCCAAGTGGAGCAACGGGCAGCCATGTGAGGCGCCCGGGGAGCAGTTAGGGTTGGGTGTCTTGCTCAAGGACACCACGACATGTGGGTATGGCGGGGAGTCGAACCTAAGACTTTCGGGTCCCAAGCCGGCTGCTCTACCACTACACCACAGCCGCCGCCAAATAAAGCTGGCTTGACTCCAGGTGCTCCAGCTTTACTGATCTGTCTCTACTGGGTCCATGTTCAATTCAGAACTTAGTTCAAGATTCTGATTTGGACATTTAAACAGTTGCATTGTGAAGCACCTTTATAGGTTTCTAAACTTTTACAGCCGTATGTCAGAACCAAGACCCCGAGGTCCACTGATAAGAGACTGGTCTTTCCTGTCCCCCCAAACCCAGCTGGCCAAGGCAGATGGCTGCCTGTCTTGAGCCTGGTTCTGGTTCTGCTGGAAGTTTCTTCCTGTTAAAAGGGAGTTTTTCCCTCTCCGCTGTCACCAATGTGCTGCTCAGGATGGAGACTGATGAAGTGAAGATTCAACACAATCTGCTGACTTCTTTAGATTGATTGTTTTGTGTACAGTACGCTGAGATGACGTTTGTTGTGACTTGAATTGAATGTGCACCATATATTAAAACCAAGACCCTGACAAGACCTTATCTGTCCTTAAATCCAGACTAAAAACAGAAGGAATGTTTACAATGGTTCCTCTTCCCTTTCATTTGATACTCTGTGGACACAGAGGATTTATCTAAAAAACAGCTGAAGACTCAAGGTTCAACTCCTGTCCTCTAGCTCCTACCTGGTATTGTCTCTGGGTCCAGTCCGGTCAGGGTAAGTCCCTGCAGCAGCTGGTCTCGGGTTGGACCATTGGTGGCACTGAGGAGCGCCAGCATTCCAGCCGACAGCGAGAACGGAGACAAGACAACGTTACTGTCAGTGCGGCTGGCAACCGCCCGGTACAGTCGAGCTCCAAAGTCTGCATTCTTGTTGATTAGGTCCTCCACAGCTGGGTCGATGCTCTGAGCCGGACTGAGCAGGTGGACCAGGAGTGACAGGAGGAGGATCGTGGGAGCCATTGTGTCCTCTGCTGGAGCAGAACCCAAGAGAACACGCATCAAAACCAGTTTCTGCTACCAAAGCGTGGTTCACTGAGAACATCCTTCATAAAACAGTTTCTGAGCCCCTGGCTTCTGTATCCCACCTTTCTGATGCCAATGAGAACTAAACACGGATCACACTTCAGACTGCAAGTCCAAAAAAAGTTCTGATCATTTTCACATCATGTTGTTGTACTTTTCTAACGAACATCAACGAAAATAAACATCAAAATGTTTCTAATGATCTGAATATAAAAAGATTTTAAAAATTGTTTAGTTTCAACTGCAGAGTTGCTGTCAGCAAAAACAAAACCACAAACCTCTGAAAACGTCTGCAATAAAATTACAAATACTAGCCGAAAGAACTACAGCTGATTTAACTACCAGCCGAAAGAACTACACCCAACTTAACTACCAGCCAAAAGAACTACAGCTGATTTAACTACCAGCCGAAAGAACTACACCTAACTTAAATACCAGCCAAAAGAACTACACCTAACTTAACTATCAGCCAAAAGAACTACACCTAACTTATCTATCAGCCAAAAGAACTACACCTAACTTATCTATCAGCCAAAAGAACTACACCTAACTTATCTATCAGCCAAAAGAACTACACCTAACTT
>NW_013952739.1:87976-94631 GCF_001266775.1 Austrofundulus limnaeus
CACCTAACTTATCTATCAGCCAAAAGAACTACACCTAACTTAAATACCAGCTGAAAGAACTACACCTAACTTAACTATCAGCCAAAAGAACTACACCTAACTTAAATACCAGCCGAAAGAACTACACCTAACTTAACTACCAGCCAAAAGAACTACACCTAACTTATCTATCAGCCAAAAAACTACACCTAACTTCACTATCAGCCGTAAGAACTACACCTAACTTAACTACCAGCTGAAAGAACTACAGCTAATTTAACTGCCAGACGAAAGAACTACAGGTGATTTAGAAAGAACTATTTAACTAGCAGCCAAACTATCTACAGCTGCTGTAACTAGCAGCCGAACTATCTACAGCTGCTGTAACTCCCAGACAAACAATCTACAACTGATTTATTTTCCAACCCATCCATCTACCAGCTGATCTGAGTAGCAGCTGGACAAACCAATAGCTGATTTAATTACAGCCAATCAGACAGCCTGATCAGCGAAGCCACGCCCTCTATCCCATCATAACGTCACCTGATTGTTTTTCTTGTTGTTTAGATTGTTTATGTTATTAATCTATTTATTAGCTGACCTTAACAATTAGCTGATGAACCCCGACGCCTTAATGACGTCACTGATGGGTGTCATCGATGAGTGATGAGGCTTTGCAGCCTGACAGAAAAACAGTAAACAAACGAACGGAGAGGTAAACAAACGGACGGAGAGGTAAACAAACAGACAGACCGGTAAACAAACAGACAGGTAAACAAACAAAACAGCGTGCCTCTCACCTGACGTTTGTTCGACCTGGAGCTTCACGCGCTGCGCATCTCCAGCTCACTCCTAACCACCACCGGAAATAACGGGAATGTGCCTGAGCGTTTCATTTCAAAATAAAAGCCTGTAGTTCGTCATGTTGGGTGGGACACTGGTCCTGCATGTTCTAGCTGTTTTCCTGTGTCAACAGTGTGAATTACCTATTCACGACCTGTCAATCACTCGTTCTCTGCAGCCAGCTGTGTTGAAGATGTGAGAGTTATGTTTGAATTCAGAAATCTTTCATTTTGCTGTGGAAAGACTAACAGAAAATTGACTTTTCTTTCTTTCTGTATTCTCATTTTAAAAGTCAAATGATTAGATTCTTACCGAGGGCTTTCTTTTTTTTACCTGATATGCTAGATGTTGATAAAATGTATATTTAAGAAATAATAAATGAAAAAGTTTATGATAGATTATGACATAACCGGTGCTAATGATGAGTCTTTTTAACTATCTTATGCATGTTTTAAATCTACAAAAACCCTCATTTGGAAAAGATCATTTGTATTAATAAAAGAAGTCATTCAATATATTGTGGTAAATATCGACAGAAATGATGGTAAATGTTCTGAACTTATAAAGACTCCAAAGCTCTTCACTCTACAGACATCCATCCATCCATCCATCCATCCATCCATCCATCCATCCATCCATCCATCCATCCATCCATCCATCCATCCATCCATCCATCCATCCATCCATCCAGTGGCAGATCTACGATTTTTTTTTTTGAGTAAGGGGCCATCAAGGGGCCACAATATTCATAGAGGGGCCAAGTCTTTGTTCAACATCCTTTCACACAAATCCCCAGTTTTGGTAAGATGTTTACATTTAACCAGTCATACATGTTCAAACACTTGTCATTCTTTTTAAAAGGTACCACTTTACAATAAGGCTCCCCTTATAGATGGCTTTTAAAGAGTTTATTGGTAGTTCATCTGTAAACACTTTATAAATTATTAATAAGTGTTTATTATGCATTAATTAAGGTCAAAAAAGAGACTAAACTGTCTGGTTTCTTTCCAAATACTGAGCCAAATCTGTTTGTGTATTAAACATTTCAGATTAGTTTACTACCTTGTGAGCACAATAATGATTAGGAAATGCACATTTTTAATATATAATAATGTACTGCATTATAAATATCCACAAATATTAAAGAGATCCCTATTTTACAGTATAAAACTGTACATTATTTTAGATGGGGTGGGATTATTTGGTACGTTAACTGACATGTTTTATTTTTTATTTTTTGATACATCAACATTTTTGAGTAGTTACATGTTTGAACAATAATTTCAAATATGGATTATCAACACTAAGTTTTAAAAACGATTTTTCACATTAAAGACTAACTTTTGGCATTTATAAATGTTTATCATTAATAAATAGTGTACTGTATTACACTTTACGATAAGCCTCCCTTTGGCAGTTGTGAATATTTCTAATGCAGTAATACAGCACAATATTAATATGTTAAAAGATGTATTTCTTATCATTATTGTAATTAAAATGTAGTAACCTAGTCTGAAATGTTTAATGTACCACGTTTAGATGTAATATGTACGTGAACAAATTTGTCACATTACCTGGTAAGAAACTGGACAGTTTTGTGTCTTTCTCGTCCTTATTTGTTACATAATAAACACTTATTAATGATTTATAAAGTGTAAACTTTACAGATGAATTAGTAACCTATCCATAAACTCTTTATAAGCCATCTATAAGGGGAGCCTTATTGTAAAGTGGCACCAAAAACAGCTTGCACAGTAAATTCTCAGTCAATTCCCAGTTTTTCACACATTTTACTGTACATAGATAGAATATTCTCAAACACATAACGTGTGAAAAAATCCAACCATCGTTTGTCAGATGAAAGACTTTTTTCAGGATTGTTCAGAGAAGAAGAATTCTGGACTTTATTATTTGACTCATTAGCGCAACTAGTGTTTGAACATGGAACTGCACACACCATCATCACTCCCAAGTAAAGGGCAGATGAGTGACAGGACCGGGGCACTTCAGGGGGCCAATCGGATTTCAGCTGGGGCCAATGCCCCTGTGGCTCCGCCCCTAGAACCGCCCCTGCAACCATCCACTCACTGGTGGTGGGGAGCTACATTGTATATTTTCCTTGAATCCAGTTTGGCCCCCATGGTCAGACCACTACAGCAGGCTCCTCTAGGTTCTGGTTCTTGTTATTATCTGAACTATAACAGAGTATGGACCACAGCAGGCCCTAATTCCTCATCAGTTTTCAATATAAAGAAAATCCAAACATTCCACTGAGACTGTCAGTTTAATCAGGAGAAGAACATCAGATTTTTAGATTTACATGAAGTTTCTAGTTCACCTATATTTAGTAAGAACTGAATGAAGGTGGTCTCAAGTCACTCAGGGTCCAGGACTCCACGAATCCCCTCCCTCCAAACTGCAAAGCCTCTGCCATCGTTGGGTAGGTGAGGGGCAAACGCCACTTCCAACCTGCGGAGGGCGCTGCTCTGGTTGCTGCGGGAAACCGTCCCCTGAAGACGACGCATCATCAGCCGAACCGTGACCTGATTGGCCCAGGCCAGACCGAGGGCGGGACAGACTGACGAGGACAAAGGACTGAGACAAAGAACAGACGTCCATCAGATCTTCGAAATATAAATCAACTGATCAATTTCAGGGAACAGAAATATAGAAATTAAATATTTAATTGAAGTCGAAACTTAATATGTTATAATGAATACATTAAATAAAATAAAAATAATTATTTATAATAAATGAAATGCCTGAACGCTTGTTTGAAATGATGACATGATGAGAGAAAACTGATCTGTTTTTACCCCAAACCATGGGCTGACTGGTTGAAAACATCTGTGACCTGAAAAACAAATAAAAACATTTAATCAGATTGGCTGCATAAACCCGCACTGCCCCGTTACCACGATATGTTTTAGATCTCGTGAAGTCGGGTACATGTAGTGATGGAAGATGAAGCGTTTGGACACAAACTGTAAACATCTGATATTTTTAGATACAGTTAATAAATGATGTGAACATGTATCATAACAGGGAGGATTCTTGTTGACTGGGATTTTTTTTTACAAAACTTTTTTCAGAAAAAGAAATTTTTCCAGTATGTACTCTCACGTCTTTCCACTGGAAGAATAAGTTCACAGTTAGAAGTTCAATAAAACCATGAAGAATTTGGGTTCAGCTCCAGGATCTGCACTCAAGAAACAGCTCAAAGTACACCATGAAGCAGGCGACGCACAGTGATGATGTCACAGCTCAGCTGAGCTCTTTAGTCCCAGAGATTTAATTCATTTTAATCTTTTCTTTTGGCATGAAAAGAATCAAATAAAGAAATGAACTGTTATCTAAAAACCTTTAATGGGATCCCTGATTAGTTGTAACATTTTTATTTGATAATCATTTATTTTAACTGTAAAATAGTTGAGACCACCGGCAGGCGTGCCGGGTCCCTGGCTGTGAAGTCTTCCCTAATTAGCTCATGGGATCAGACTTTAAGCCAAACTGAGGTTTCTCCGGAGAGAATCCCAGCTGTCTTCATAGGTTGGAATCAGGAAGAAGAGTGTGTCGTTCAAAGCCGTCCAGGTTAGTAAAAGAAACGGACAAACTTTGGTTCTGACCTCAGGCTTAGAGATGAGTCAGAGAAAGAAAGATAAAGATTTGCCAGCCGGCACCAGCCCAAGGTTAAAATTCTGTGGTTGTTCAACAACATGATATGATAACCTCTTTTCAGCTTTCTTCTGATAGACTAAGAGAAATCACTGCAAAACATTTATGATGATTAATTAACATTTCTGTTTTACAATCAGTTCTGAACCTTCTGTTAGTCCAGATAAATGAAAGATTTTCTCAGGAAAAATCCACAATTATATTACTGTATTCACAGTAAAATAAAAACAGTGATTTACATAAAAACACAATGAAAACATTGTAATCAGATTCTCTGTGATTTTTTTATACCATTATAAATCTTTAAGGTACAATAAAAGAAAAGAAGTTGTTCCATTTTTTCCTGTGACAGGCATTATCATGATTTAACAAATGCATAAACATTCTTAGTTAAACAACAAATGACTCACGAACAGGAGAGATTGTTCTGTCCGTTATCTGATTAAGAGAACTGAGGGGTTCTCTTCCACGGTTAGGATGACCTGTCATGGCCTAAGTAGAGTTCAGTTTATGACAGAGTTCTTGTCCTCTTGTCAGGCCTGTCCGAGGCCTGCTTCGAGGCAGTAAATTTTTTTTCTTCACTCGAGGTGACCCCTACACCTGTGAGGTTAGGCTTGTGGTCAGGGTTAGGATGTATAAAATAATGGAAGTCAATGCCAGGTCCCCATTAAGATAGCAGTACCGGATTGGAGCTGTGTGTGTGAGGATGTGAGGTCTTTAATGTAAAGTAAGGACCTCTTCAATGTCCTCACTTTGTTTGCAGCTCTGCTGTGCTTTGCTAGTTGGGTTTAGAGGTATGATGTGAGTAAAGTTTTGGTTCAGGTTAGTGTTAACTATAGACCAGTAATGGTTAATTTTAGGGAAAATGTCTCGGTTAGGCATAAATACAGTTACAGAAATGAACGGAAGTCAATACAATGTCCTCAGTTTGATGCAAATACAAGGGTGTGTGTGTGTGTGTGCGTGTGCGTGTGTGCGTGTGCGTGTGTGTGTGTGTGTGTTACCTGGTTGATGCAGAGGACAGCGACGTTGAACTGATGGCTCAGGTGATGGAGGCTGGAAGAAAAGGTGAGCAGCTGTTTGTTCCTTTCCCGCCATTCGTCTGCCTGAAACTCACACCTGAACAGAGCTGCCACCGAGTCAATCACAACGAGCCGGACCAGACCCCGAGCCAGCAGGATGGGGGCACGGCAAGTCAGACACGCCTGCAGAGATTCCTGGAGACCAAGACAAAGTTACCAGATACAATTAGTGCACAAGTTTATTCACAAATAGACTCTCTTTACAAGCCAAACATTAAAGCTTGGAAGCCATATTCTGATGGTTCCCATCCATCCTTATGATGGTGGGATGATGGTTGATGCCCCACCTCCCGTCCTTCTCCTGCTTGCTATAACATCTTTGTTGGACCTCGTCAATCTCTAGCTATGATAGTAGGTTCTCTTGAATATTAGAATACTGGGTCTGAAGTTGTTTTTGAATCACTCTGGATGTTGGATGTTTCCCACATTATCCTATAAACATGTAAGTATGGTAGAGTTCCAACAGTTCAGTTCTCTGCCCTCATCAAAGAATGTCTGCTTCCAGCAGCCCATTTCTCCTTAGAATGTCCTGGTTTTCCAAAACCTGAGCTGGTCCTTGATGATCCGTGCACCGTTAGAGATCTCTCTACGTCTCTCTCTCATTATGTAACATTGTTTGCCACCTGGTTTAAACCCTGAACACTTGAGCTCAGATGGGGTTGTGCATTTAAAGGGATCCCCAATTAGTTGCAACATTGGACTTTATTTGATAAACATATAGTTTAACAGTAAAACAAAGACTGTAAAAATACTGTAGGCTGTTTAGTTTTGTAAAAGTTTTAAAATATATTTTATCAAGGACAGAGCCATTTTATTTACACGCAAAGCATTCTGGGTAAATGATGACGTTTATAGCTTCTCGGTGTGAGCAAGCTATATTCACCCTGAAGGTTAATCTTGGACAATATCTGATGATCGACTGTTTTAAATGAAACCAGAGAGCGTTGACAGAGAGGAGAAGGTAGAAATGACTCAGCCTGTAACTGAAAATATGGATGGAGGACAACAGAGCTGCTTCACGGAAGAAGAACCTCAGTTTAGCCTTTTAACATTAACTAACACACTCACACACACAG
>NW_013952739.1:95529-99865 GCF_001266775.1 Austrofundulus limnaeus
GTATTTTTACAGTCTTTATTTTATAGTTAAAATATATGTTTATTAAATAAAGTCTAATGTTACAACTAATCGGGGATCCCTTTAACACTTTAAAAACAAAACAAAAAAATCAGAGACCAGTCACCCAACATTATTTGTGCACAAATCTGTCCTGGTTAAAGCTCCACAGTTTTTAACAGACAGATTCCTCCACGAACGTTTGTTTTCTGTCCATCCAGGGGTTTTTGACTGTCTTTATAAATGTCTGCTTCCAGGTAGCCTACAACCGTCAGCTTCTGGATGAGAGTAGGTTTTTTATGAAGCGAGTGGTTGAAGAAAATGCAGCATCCGAGTACTTTTAGCGTGAACAAAGACGCCCACAAACTTCTGACAATAATACGTTCTTATGTGGAGGGGGGTAAAGTTTTGGCCAACTGGTTCTGACAAGAAGAGGCCCAAATGTTGACACTCCAAACAAAATGACAGAATTTTCATCATGAAACTGCAACAATCCCATCTGATTTCTGCAGTTCTGGAGCATACTGGCCACTGTGGGTCTTGGTTTTATCAGAATCAGAAGAATAACAAGGCCCTCTCTGTAGTCTGCACTCAAAATGAAATCTTCCTTCTCTTCTAAAGTATTACATGTACATAAAACCAAACTTCCTGGTCACACACCTGGGGCGGTACCTTTTACATCAGACAATGCCAACAAGCTTTGTTGATGTTACAGAGAGGGAAACTGGGACAGACTTACACTCTCTTTCTTTGTTTAAAGAATTACAGCAACAGATCAAATATAAGACTGGATCAATAACTCAGTTAATTAGATATAAAATTTCCTTCAATCTAACAGAACTAATAAAACATTTATTTAACAGACTTTTTACAGGTGGATATCTGGGTGTGGATAACATTAAACATTTAATACAAACAGCTGGGGTTACTATAAAGCGGTAATGTGAACTCACCAGATCAGCTGTGTGCTCGATGTAGACCTGGTCACTGAACCGAATACCACAGATCAAAGAAGGTGGGACGTGAGAGCGCAGAACTGACTGTTCTGAGATCAGCTGCTGCAGACGCCTGATGGGAAACGGGTCCTCAGTGCAGATATACAGCGCTCCTGAAACACAGGTTCATTCAGTCAGCCGAAGGTTTGACCCTAACCCTGACAAGCCAAAGGTTTGACCAATCAGTCAAAGGTTTGACCCTAACCCTGACAAGCCAAATGTTTGATCAGTCAGCCAAAGGTTTGACCAGTCAGCCGAACGTTTGACCAGTCAGCCAAAGGTTTGATCAATCATCCAAAGGTTTGACCAGTCAGCCGAAGATTTGATCCTAACAAGCCAAAGGTTTGACCAGTCAGCCAAAGGTTTAACCAGTCAGCCAAAGGTTTAACCAGTCAGTCAAAGGTTTAACCAGCCAGCCGAAGGTTTAACCAGTCATCCAAAGGTTTGACCAGTCATCCAAAGGTTTAACCAGTCAGCCGAAGATTTAACCATCCAGCCGAAGGTTTAACCAGTCATCCGAAGGTTTTACCAGTCACCCGAAGGTTTGACCGGTCAGCCGAAGGTTTGACCAGTCAACCAAAGGTTTGACCAGTCAGTCAAAGTTTTAACCAGTCAGCCAAAGGTTTAACAAGTCAGCCAAAGGTTTGACCAGTCAGCCAAAGGTTTGACCAGTCAACGAAAGGTTTAACCAGTCATCCAAAGGTTTGACCAGTCAACCAAAGGTTTAACCAGTCAGCCGAAGGTTTGACCAGTCAAGTCAAAGCTTTAACCAGTCAGCCAGAGGTTTAACCAGTCAGCCAAAGGTTTGACCAGTTAACTAAAGGTTTAACCAGTCAGTCAAAGGTTTAACCAGTCATCCAAAGGTTTGACCAGTCAGTCAAAGGTTTAACCAGTCATCCAAAGGTTTAACCAGTCAGTCAAAGGTTTAACCAGTCAGCCGAAGGTTTGACCAGTCAGCCGAAGGTTTGACCAGTCAGTCAAAGGTTTAACCAGTCATCCAAAGGTTTAACCAGTCATCCAAAGGTTTAACCAGTCATCCAAAGGTTTAACCAGTCATCCTGGAGATGTGTTCACTGACCGTTTATTCTCTGTTGATGCGTTCACTGACCTGAGCTCAGGCCTCCATGTTCTCGGGGGTACTGCACTGACAGGCTCAGCTGCAGGCCCAGCTGGGTCTTGCCTGCCCCGCTCTCTCCTGACAGTTCTGTGATGGTCCCTACAGGCAGACCCCCCTTCAGCAGCTGGTCCAGAACTGGACAGCCAAGTCCAAGCCTGAGGCCAGACTGGAACCCATGATGACCCTCGGCCTGTTGCAGCTGCAAGGCTGAGCACACAGAAACACTGTTACTGTCATGATGGTGAGACATAGGATGACATCAACAGACCTGCCTGACCTGTGATTGGACGATGTCTTCTGCATGCGGCGGCGGTGGCGACAAGCACCTGCTGGACCTCAGACTGGGACAAACCAGTGAGTCTCTGCAGGTCCAGACCCGAAACACACAAGACCTCCCTGAAGGACTTTAGTTGAGCTGGAGAAGAGAGGATTACCATGGCAACATGATAATGCTGAACACTGCAGTAACATGTAGCTTTTATCTGGTCCTAGAGCAGAACCTGAAGAGTTTATCTGGTTATATTCACTGAAAATAATTAGATTCAAGTCTGCCAGAGTTCTGTCAGTAATGATCTAAAACATGTTGGGTCCTAACTCCCATCACTGTTGGTTGTCGACCTCTCCTGGCCTGGACTGAGTCTAACTGCACGACAGGAAACCCTGACCTGGTTCTGGACTTCGGTTCGGTTCTGACCTCTCTGTAGCGCCGCGGTGATGGTCGGGTTGAGCTGCAGCTGGTCCCAGATCATCTCTCCACAGACCCGCTCCTGACTTCGGTTAAACTCTACATCATTTGTTTACATCTGTGAACGCGGAAACCCGCCTAAAGACGTTGTAGATATTACGTCATCAGGAGGCGCCGGGTAGAACCATACAGGGTTTTAGCAGGGGGAACCGGTATCTTTGTTCGGTTAAAAATGGACGTGGTTCTTCTCAAGGCATGACTATGTAATTACACTCAAACAACAGCTATGCACATTTAAATCTTATATAATGCAGTAAATCTTATAGTATCGAGATTATACTATCTGCGTCCCGATAATGACGTCACAAGCTCGCGACAGGAGAGGAAAACTATTATTGTTACTGTATGAAACAAATGGATTTAACTGAAGTCTGAGGTTCTGTTTCTGTAAATAAATAAAATAAATAATCTTTGAAACACGGATCAGACTTCGTGGCTTCCAGCAGCTCCATTCTGGACACACTTCTGCTGAGGGCCGGTGTTCTGCGGAGGTAAATCCTGGATGTTTCAATGGTTCCGGGGTTCGGTCGCGGCTTTGTTGCACCGTAGATTGCGAGTTCGAGTCCTGGTTGGTTTTATTTTCTGGTTTGTTTTATAAAAACGGAACCAATTTTAGGTTAGGGTAAGTAAAACCTGATCTAAAGAGAAATAATCGATGTTTTGTTTTGTTTTGGATAAACCGAACTTCAGAGGTTCTGCTGGTGAGAACTCTTATCTGTGGCCTTTCTAAACATCCTGAATCAAATTTGTGCAACTTCAGGTTGAAAACGTTGTGATGTGTAAAATGTTAATAGAAACAAATGCAGTTAGTCCAATCTCAAACCCATGTTTGAATCATAACAGAACACAGACGGGTCAAATGTCGCTTTTAAGAAGAAAATCCGGTCGTTTTGAGTTTGACTCTTTGAAGCATCTCGTCTTCATTTGACAACAGATGATAAACATTCTGGACCTGAGACCAGTTCTGGAGGATTCTGTTAGGGAGAACCAAGAAGTGGGGGGAAAGGCACTGGACAGACAGATGTATACAATTCACAAAACTGGAAAAGAAAAATAATTTTACTTTTGTTCATCACAAAGTTTGTACAAGTCTAGTCAGGCTCTCAGCTCTGCACCAGAGCAGAACCAGGCTGGTAATCAGGTCCAACCCCAGAGTAACTGACCCAGACAGGTGTGGACTTGAAATGGTCTGTTATTGTGGCTTTACTTGGTTTCTATGATCGTCAGCAGAACCTGTCAAATTTCCCTCTTTTTTAGGAATCTGACAACAAATGTGCAACACAAGAAAATACCCAACATGACTTTCATCATCCAGCAGAATCTGTGAGGCCCGCTTTAGATCCAGGACCGAACCCCCACCCCTCCTGCAACATCAGTTTCAGGTTAAATGTTGGTAAAATGTCAGAATCTCAACATTTAAACTGAGTTGGTTATGGAGGTAAATTTGTGTTTTTATTATTCAATCAAACAAAAAGCATCTTC
>NW_013952739.1:100196-102037 GCF_001266775.1 Austrofundulus limnaeus
ATCTCAAACTTTTGGTTGACACTTTAAGTTTTTGATTGACTTTCTGAGTTTTTGGTTGAACTCAAAAAAGATTTGAACTCAGGAATCGGGGGTTGCTAGGTAAGGGGCTTGAACACAGGTTCTGGTGGGTTGTCGTACGACTTGTGACATCACAAAATGTATAAAACTCATCATTAATATACATTAAAATACATTTACTTACAGTAAATATGCCCTTGGGTGCAGTTTTTTGGTCCTAGGACTGTTTTCTTAAGAAGTACACACCCAAAGTTGAGTAAAAAAAAAAAACCTGTAAAAAGTAAATATAGCATAATAAGTCTCCTTCAGTCTCTACATTCAACCTATCACACATGTGAACACACGTGCAACATGGAGACCAACCTGGAGTTGAACCAGCTATCTTCCAATTACAAGCTTGGCTTCTCTACTCCCTGCGCCACTACCCCAGTTTGTGATTTCTGAGTTCAAATCTTTTTTGAGTAACCAAAAACTTAGAAAGTCAACCAAAAGTTTGAGATTCAACCAAAAGTTTGTTTTGCAAAAAATGTTTTGATATTTTTTTTTATTTTTTGATTGAAATAGTTTTTTTTTGTTTGGTTGAAAAAAATATCTTTGATTAATTACTATTTTTGATTGAAGATGCTTTTTGTTTGATTGAATAATAAAAACACAAATTTACCTCCATAATTGGTAACATTAAAGTTAGCGGGTCAGAACCAGAAACAGTTGTAACAGTTGAAACGCTGATCCTCCCCCACAGGTGCTGACCTCTGACCCCTCCACCATGAGCTCCCGGGCGTGCCGGACCTGTGGAGGGTCCGACATCGATGTGGACCAGGCCCGGGGCAGCGCTGTGTGTACAGGCTGCGGTTCTGTTCTGGAGGACAACATCATTGTGTCAGAGGTCCAGTTTGTTGAGGGAAGTGGAGGCGTGTCGTCCACCGTGGGACAGTTTGTCTCTGCTGACGGTGAGTTCTGACCGGCAGGACCAGAAAAACAGACCCGAGTCTGAACCACTGGGTCCAAACAGAAACAGCTGATCCAAGACTAGTTAACCACAGTTTGGTCCTTCTCGAAACTAACATTCAGTTTCCATTCTTTATTCATTTCATTAAACCAAACCAAATAATTTTATATACAATAAAAAAGAAATAAATTTAAAAAATGAAAAATGTATATCAAAATCACAAATAAAGTTAAATGAAAGGCAGCAGAGAGAAGAAAAAAATCTTATATTTGCCCCTTTTGTCTCAAGAATAAGTTCATATAACAAAAAAAAATCTATGTTAACAAAAAAGACAAGAACATCTAATCCCTCTAGAACAATTTATATAGATACATACTGTTTCGTATTTCTTTAGCAATCCAGCTTTTATCATTTTCTTAATTGTACATAATGATCCTGCAGTTTTTACAGCACTCTCCAAATTGTTTCATAGTTTTATTCCTTGAATTTAAGAACACCGTTCCTTCAAACTAGTTCTGAATTTGGGTTTTACAAACATCTCTGTCCCTTTAAGGCAGGGGTCTCCAACCAGTAGCTCGTGAGCTCATTTAAAGTAGCTTTTCAGAGCTTATGAAAAAATATGAAGCAGCAAAATTTTTTTTGTCACTGGCCAAACTTACATTTAATTCCAATCAGTCTATAAATGGCCCTTCCCCTTGGTTGTCAAACAGTTTAGGGTTCAGTGTGGTCGATTGGCAGACGACACGCAATGCGTGGTTTTTTGGCGTTCGTTCTCGCACACCTTTCATAGCCCCTTGAGACACACTGTGCTAAACTCCTGGGAAACCTCTCCCACTTCATTATGTCACTACAGGGGGTTTCTTCCCGCTGGAGT
>NW_013952739.1:102072-118177 GCF_001266775.1 Austrofundulus limnaeus
TTCCCACGGAATGCGGAAAAAAAATCGGAGACCCATCACCCGGCATTATTTGTGCACAAATCTGTTGCAGTTAAACCCTAAGTTAGTGTGAAATACATAATATAAATGGATAAACACAAAAAGCACATTCATGTAAATTCAGTTTATGGTGGTTTCATGTGAATTAAAGACAATTTTTTGTGCAAAACAAGCTTATTCCAATGGGTTTTTTTTTTAATTAAATGTTGCAAACAGTGGCTCGGACAATGTCATTTTGTGAAAGTAGCTCTTAAGGACAAAGGTTGGAGACCCCTGCTTTAAGGTTATAACAACTCTTAACGAAATTTACTTGGATGTTTAAAGGGAATGTGTTTTTGTGGGCCACATAACCAGTAGATTATAATCAACCAAATCAAAGAACTTCAATATTTTCAATTAACAAAATGAATTTGATGGGTGACAATGTTCTCCAGTAATAATTCTCATAGCTCTTTCCTGTAATAATAATAATATAAAAAAAAAACAGGATTTGTAATTGTCCTACATGCTTTCCCCAGACCTCAATACAGTAAACCAGGTGAGGACCTATTATTGCATTATGCAGCATATACAGTGCTTTATCATTAAATAACTCCCTTACTTTTTACAGAACAGCAATAGATTTAGCCATCTTTGTTCTTAATTTATGCGAGGTCTCCATGTCAACCCTTCATCAATCACTACACCCAAAAACTTCACCTCACTGACTCTACAAATCAACCCCATCGACTCGATTTGAACAGTCCAACAGAATCAGAGGAGACAGGTGACTGAAGAAAACTTTATTTGTTAGTGAGCAGATGGTTTCCTCTTCAGATGGTTTGCTTTCCTGCAAAGACAGAAACACGATCAGTTTTACCAGGAGGAACAGCCGGGTCGACACTTGAGCTTTACTGCAACCTGTCAGAACAGAACTTCAGTCTGATTTCAGAACTAAATGAACCTTTCTGCTCTCCACTCAGGTTCTTTATCATAGTTGTGAAACCCAAATTAAACGTAGTGTTCTGAACAGCTTCAGTCCTTTTTGCTCAGACATTTGGAACCAGAACCTACAGACGTCCCACTCACATGAATTATTTAAAAGTGAAGTTGTGCTTTTCACTTTGGAACAATGAAAACTGTCACATCAAATTAAAGATGCACTTCATGTGTGTAGATTTAACTCAAGACTGTTGGAGATTTGTGGATTTTAATAAATGAATGTTCATCAGGCACAAAGTTCTCAATAAGATCCATTCCTTGATCCTAACTGGTTTTCATCACATCAGATAAAACTGATTTCAGCAGATCTCAAATCCAGCTCAAGACCTTTGTTCCAGTCTCAGATTCTTATTTGTGTTTAACTATGTGACCTTGTCCTTCAGTGATGCTTGGGTTTTTCTAAGCTGCTGTAAAGATCAGAGCCCATATTTATCAAACTTCTTAAAAATACTCCCAAGAATAGACTGAAGTGTAAAAACAATGCTTGGCTTCAAAGTCAGTTAAAACATCTGTGTGACTTAAAGTGTAGGACTAAATCCTAAGTGTTGTCTTAGAGCTGATTTAAGTTTTTGCTGCAAAGCTGATCCTGGATGTTAGAAAAGCCCAGGTAAGAACTAATCACTGCATCAGATTTCATGTTCAAAAGTATTCTGACTATATGTCAAGATAAAATCCTAATAAGTTCACTCAACATTCATACGTCACCTTGAACAGACTAAATTACAGAAAACTTCCACATTGTGCATGAATACAGACGTTTAGAGAAAACTCGGCTTTAAAGTTTTCTACAGCTCAGAGCTCTAAAAGCAGCACAGAAATTTCTGCTTTGAGGTCAACTTTATGCTCCCTGGTTTGTGAGGTCTTTTGTGATGTGGTCACTCTGTACAGTATAACAATAATCACTTAGTGCAGATTCAGAGGTGCTGCAGTGTGTTCTGTCTTTATTTCTCCTCAAACCCCTACTGGCAACTCCTAACCTCTGGAGGAGAAGACTGATTCTTTGTCTGAAAAATAACTCGCGTTTAGGATTTAAGTGCTGAGAATTTCCTAAATTTACTCCCAACTTTCAGAGTTTAATCTAAAATTCCACTCTAAGTAACCAGGGCCTACATTTATCAAACTTCGGAGGAGGAGAGTGCAAAATCAACATTTCCTCAAGCTCTGAATTGTAACAAAATTTGAAGTTTCTCTAAAATCTGTAATTTAGAAACAATCCGTCCAATATAACATGTACAAACACTGTGTTGAACATGAAGTTGGGATTTTTACAACTAACATTAGAATATTGTTGAACATGAAATCTGATGCAGTGATCGGTTCTTACCTGGGGTTTTCTAACATCGTCCAGGATCAGCTTTGCAGCAAAGTCTGAAATCAGCTCTAAGAAAACACTTAGGATTTAGTCATGCACTTTGCTTAAGTCAGACTGAGATGCTTGATAACTGACTTAAACCCAGCTTTGAGCCAAGAACTGAGATTTTCTAAGTCTGATAAATACAGGACCTGGTGTCTAAATCCGAATTTAGGTCTCAGCAGAGATCTTCAGGTTTGTTACAGGTGAGACCAGGACCTGTAATCAGTTCTGAGAACAGTGCATCTATCTGATGAACCCACATACTTAACATTGTGGAGCCACTGAACCTGAGGTTTTCAGCATCAGCTGCCATGGTGGACACAGCTCTGTCAACCCCAAAACTGTACCTGAAGGTACCCCATGAGTCTTTTAAGAACCAGGAGTTCTGCTTCCAAAATAAAAGTCATCTAGACGTCCAAACTACTGGAGTGTTTAACAAAAGGATCTGGATTAAGAACCAAGTGTAATACCTCTGAAGATGCCTTCATAAACACTGGCTCCATCTGGACCTTGCTCATCACCACAGCTCAGCCTGCTTTGGGTAAGTAGTTCTGAATCTTCTAAACCTTCAGGGTAAGGTTGAAGACGAGTGAACTTTGCCTCTCCTGTGATTGGGTTTTGGTCATCAATATTATCTTTGGTCTGATGAAATGTTCTGGTACTTCCCTCTTTGGTCAGATGCTGTTGATTCTGAGAATGTGGAAACTGGTTCGGAGTTTGAACTGTTGACTGAAGTCCAACTGGTCTTATTCTGATGTGAGATATTTCTAATGATAAAAGAAAGGTGTTTGACAGATATTAAACCAAAATAAAATATGAGAAAAAGACTGATGAGAATCAGTTCTTACCTGAGGTCTGGGAGACACCTGAAGCAGGTTGTTCCGAGTTTTCTTTCTCAGCTAACGATTGGACCAGTCTGGACCGGGGCTCCACCAGGTTTACATATTTCTGCACCTGTTCCACCTGAACATTTTCCTGCACTTGTTTTGGTGCCAATGTTAAAACATCTGGTCTCATAACATATAACTCTCCCATGGTTGGACCTCTGAGCTCAGTTTGTTGGGGGGTCCTCTGGTTCCCATCAGCTGTCAAATCAGTGGGATACAGGGAGGGATTCGAGTTTTGGGAGTGAGTTTGGTGGACAACAGGTTTTTGGTTAAGATGTGGGACAAGAGATATAAATGTGCTTGGAGGCTTTACTCGGATGTTCTGCACTCTAGACTCAGTCCTTTCGAAAGGTTCAGGGCTTCCCAAGTTTTGGACATCTCTGATTCCAGTGCCCTGTTCACTGTGGAAAGACTCCTGCAGGACTTTGGACCAGTTGGGGATGTTTGTTTTGAAACCAACAGGAGCAAGTGTTGTGCGTTCATCAGGTTGGAGTAGCTCAGTGCTGATGTGATCCTGTGGTTGTTGGAAAGGATGGACCTCATGAGTTTGAGGTTGATGCTGGTAAACTGGCCGCTCCATGTGGACCAGTTCTAGCTCACCGTTTGAGGGCCCATGAAAACTCAAAAATGGCTGACTTAGTTCTGTCATACCAAAGGAGAGGTCAGTGAGAGGTCTCTGCAGGGATGGATTCTGCTGATTAAAGTTACTTTGACCAAAACTGGACTGACCCCATGGTAGGTCAGAGTTCCTGGCATCTTCAGTGAAGCTGGCCAGACTTTGAAGCTTCTGACTTTCCAAATGATCACCAGGAAAACGTTTAAATGACTTTAAGGCTGGTCCTGAAGTTGCCCATTCCTCTCCTTCAAAATTCTGGTTTGGTGCCTTGAGTTGAACCCACTGGGGCCCACCACTGGGTAACCAGTAAGATCTGGAGAGAAGGGTGAACAGACACTGGAATTCTTGTTTCTGGTTTTGTAACACCAGTTTACCAGGATGAGAGAAATCACAAACCATGGAGAGAATCTTTGCCAGAACTGTGATCTTCAGTTTGTTTTATGTACTACCTTTGCCTCTTGCCTGATCCTAAACCCTTTGACCCAAGGCCGGATTAACCATATGGGCAATTGCCCAGGGCCCCGCAGTCTCCAAAGGGCCCTGGGCAGTGAAGGCACGGACACAACGGATGCAGGATATGCATGGACATGTCTCCCGCACTTCCTGCATCTGCGCTCTGTCTCTGCACTTTTTTCAGCCGTAACAGCTGTTTTATCCATTAACATATGGTTATGCGTTTTTCTGAGCCGTCTTTGAACGCACCATAAGCGTGCGCAAGCTACTCCTGCAGATGAGATGACTGATAGGAGCTGCTCTGCTGAGCAGAGCCTCCCGGTGTAAAGAGCAACTAAAACTTTGCACAGTTTTTACCAAACAAACCATGTAAGTTGAGTCATGCTGTTGGAGGCAGATAATGTTAGCTAAATGATGAGGAGTTACACATTATATAATGTTTAGCTAGTTAACATGATTAGTTGTTACCAGTTACACCCCTTGCCAAGCTAAACCCAGTCGTCTTTCATTTATGTGCAGAAGTTGTGCTGGCTGCTTTCCACATATTTAAAATAAATCTTCATTACCACAGAACAAAATCAGGGATGAGACAGACCAGATAGCCTACAGCAGCAGGGATCAAAATGCAGACTTCTCAAGTAAGGAGAAATTATGACTATTATTCTTGAAGTGGAACAATCTTTAAAAACTGGTGTATAGTTTGAAGTCTCTACTTTTGACAATTTGTAACAGAGTCTAAGAGAATTAACCACAGAAAGATGGACGTTAACTCACATGACTGGATCACATGTTGAGAAACCAGACAGGTATCAGGACAGGGTTTTCATAGATATTTCAAAAGTACTCCTCTCCAAAATATTATTTTATTATTGTTTCTACTTTGGTTCAAAATAAATCTAGAATTTATCACATTTTGTTATTTACCAGTAGTTAAGAGATGATTGATAGTCTTAGTTCAAAAGCAAAAACTGACATGGATGTTTAAAGATGTAGTTTCATTTTTGTTTACTATATAAATGTATGACAGTTTTGTTTATTATTTATTTTCATATATTACTTGACTACTGCATTATTTGTGTTCTTAATGACAGCAGGTATGGGTCATTCAAATTTTCTTTATTTTGCATGTCTTTGCGTTCACATTTACTAAAATGTTGATGTGTTTAGTGTTKTGTCWCTTTCTATGTTTATGCCATTCTTTGTCTTATGAGCCTACATCGAGTTAAGTAATAATTTGCTTACATGGAGGAATATATAACAACTGGAGTGCTCAGAAACCACCTGACCTTGTGATCGGCTGTAGAAGCCAATGGTCAAGAGTCTGGATTTCTCATTACTGTACATGTTGACAGAGCAGAAAAAAAAAGGACTGACGATGTAGAAATCATTAAAACTATTAATATTAATCCAATTATTATTAATATTTTACAGTTTATATAATCTAATGTTTTAAATAATGTCAGAAAAGCTGTTTGTGTTATGGATTTATTAACAGAAGATAAACAGGAAAACCTAATTTTACAACACAAGTCAGCAGATTTGATCTTATTCAATGTGATCTGAGCAGAACATAATGTAASAGTTTAAAATTAAAATAATCTTATAAAGTTGATGTAATCAATTTATTGAACTGGTTAGCAGATATTAGCTTGTGGAGCATATATACAGATCTGTTGAATCATGCTACAATTTAACAAACTATTAAATGCTACTTTGTCCTCTGATTAATATTTAGACCTACAGAGTGTAAAATATAAATGTCTGATTAATATTTAGACATACAGAGTGTAAAATAATGTTATAAATGTATTTTTAGGTTCCTGTTACAGAAACCTGACCTGTTGAGAACTAGCTAATACAAAGACAAGTTTCATACCATAAGGTATACAGAGAACATTTTCTTAGTGACTGGTAAATATTTATTCATATTTTTTATGACAGTAAGAAGAAATAAATATATTTTATTACTAGCTGAAGTCATTTTTCAACTAGCTAAAGTCTAATCTTCACATCTGGATTAGATCATTGTAATTTATAATTTATTTTTCTGGTATAAATCTGCTGTTTTACATGATTGAATGAAATTAACATAATTATTAATTTATTGTAAAAACATGACAATTTATGAAAACAGCTCCAGTTCAGCTGCTGTTTATAAGTTTCTATGGAGGCTGTGAGCTGTTTTTGGTCTGTTTCTGCTCCTCCGTGCTGTCACAGACTGACAGTGGACAGGATGGGTAGTTTTCTTATTCAAGTCTATGTTTGCTTACAGTAATGGTGTTTTCCATCTGGCAACCTTTTGGCTACTAAAATTTTAGATTTTGTTAATAAGTAGTTTAAAGAACTAAAGTCAGTCAGTGGAACTGTACTGTGGCCGTTAGTAATTATGTGTTTTAGCCACTAAGGAGAGGTGTGTGATTTAATAAGAGAGGATGATAAATCACTCAATAGACCTCTAAAAATGTGTCCCCTCACTTCTGAGATGATGGTTACACCCTTGAATGAAGGCACCAGCAAAATATCTGGTTTTCTCCTGCTTTTGTTAAACTGTCTGTTGGAGCTCTTGTGCTGCACAGAGGCTGCCTGTCACTGTGAACGTGAGTTGAGATCTTCTCATTGGTCAGTCCACATGAGGTGGGTCAGGTGACTGAGAGGGTTGCTTAATGTCAAGTGTTGCTTTTGTGAAATTGCAGGACACTTCCCTCGATCTCAACGTAGTGGGTCATGTTTACTAGGGGTGTAAGAAAATATCGATACACTGAAATATCGTGATATTTCATTTCCCGATACTGTGTCGATATTCTAAGGCCCTGTATTGATTTTTTAATAAGGTTTAAAATGTCAACTTTCCTGCCAGCCGTTCATTTTTATGTTGTAGTTCAGCCTCTGACCACTAGTTGGAAGTAGTGAACCAGCCCTTTGGCTACTCTACCTCGAAGTAGAGGCTATTGTTAAGTGTTGGGTGACCATATTGTAAAATATTAAAAACTAAAAGCTGCAAAAATACATTTTCAAACTATTGGCAAATTTAGTCTAATAATTGAAAATGGATGAAATAAGAAATATGAAACAAATAAAATAAAATACATACAAAGCAGAACACAGCTAAATGTATCAAAAGTATGTCTATGTAATATTAGAATTTTCTGAGACAATGAATTTTGGTTTTTCATTTTTTTTTCCCAGTAAGAGGTTTTTAATAGAATTTTTGGACAAAATTGCAATATATCGCCTTGCTTACAGTATCGCAATATATCGGGATATATCGTATCGTGACCCCTGTCATGATATGTATCATATCGCCAAATTCTTGCCAATACACAGCCCTAATGTTCACCAGATTATATTGATGTGTTTTGTTTTCATAGCATCATGTGAAGGAGTGTCCTTGACAAGATGGCTGTATTTGTAATTCTGAGCATTTGTACATGAAAATACACTTAGAATCTGAAGTATCGAGTATATTTACTATATATTGCAATAATTTACTCTGTATTTTGCCAGACTGGTAATCCTGGGGTCGTGATGATGGGGCCCTTAAATATTGTTGCCCAGGGTACAGCGAAGTGTTAATCCGGCCCTGCTTTGACCCAACCAGTGAGGAGATGATCACGTTTCTAGTGGAAATTCTCTATGGTCTGCATCTAGTTGCTTTTGAGAAAACTTACTGAGGATCTTGGCTGATTTGATATTGTAAGGACCAATCCTGGTTTGTGGGAAATTGTAGTTGCTCTTGTCCTCCTGGTACTGTGATAACAGGGCTCGGTCCTGGTTTGGATCGAGGCCTGATGTCCAAGTGAGGTAGAATTTCCTCTGCAGCTGGGTTTGGGTGAAGTTTAGGATAATGCTGGTGTTTGTTGACTGAATCTGTTAGAGAGAATCCATTAGGCATTTGTAACTGAAGCCCGAGTCTCACATTGTGAAGAACTGACCTCTGTGACTCTCAAAGACTCTCACTGATCCAAATCCAGGAGTTGCTGAGGAGAAAGCCCGGTCCATAGAAACTCTGTTGACTGCACTCAGAGGATAGAAGCATCTCACAGTCACCCTTGGGGAGAGTCAGATACACTTTTACAACATTTTCTGGAGGAGTTCATTCTTATACAGGTCTGGTGTGCTTACTTGAACTGAGGATCTCTGGAGATAAAGTTTGGTCCATCAGCAATCAGCAGTCGATCATGGAGGATCTCGTTCTCATAAACTACATACCAGTCCCCGACCTGTTATAAAAATGTGTTATCCAAGCCTTCATGCAGAGGTCTTTAACCCTGTTCCTGGTGACCTACTGTGTCCTGCACGTTTTAGCCGTTTCCCTGCTTCAACACATCTGACTGAAATGGAAGTGATTTACAGGCTGCTGCTAAACTTGACATTGAGTTGGTTGGTAATTTAATTATTTGAATCGGATGTGTTGAAGCAGGTACACAGCTGGAACATGCAGGACAGTGGGTCACCAGGAACAGTGTTTAAAACCTCTACCTTAGTGGTTACATTTGAATGAGGTAATCCTTGTGCAGCATGAGTTAAGACTTATGCTTGTAGTTTTCCACATCACATCTGTACAGTTTTGAGGCTCCTGGGTTATGTTGCTTTACCCTCAATCTCAATTTACACTGGATGCTGTTCCGCTCCGACCTCAGCAGTAAATACGCAATTGCTATAATCAATAAGAGCACTGGTGCCACATGGCGGCAGCATGCATGCGGTGATCCACAGTTAGATACAATCCAATTTTTGCCAGATGCTGGTCCAGAGTCAATCTACAAAAATCACACTTCACCAACAGCAAAAGGAACAAGCACAACATCTGTGTTTTCAAAAATAATTTAACAAAAACAAACTCAAAATCCTAGCGCGCCGTCCGTCCATCTATACACACAAATCAAAATTTGTAATTCTACTTTGGGAAGCAGATGGCAGCTAGAGCTTGGCGGCATACTGGATGTTTTGTCATGAATTTTCTAACAAGAAGCTCTGGTTTAAATAACCTGAACACGTTCAAAATGTTACATCACTCCCAACAGTAAACTGTTCCATGGGGGACGTTTTTCAGCATGCAGCACTGCTGAACACACATGCAGGAACTAGCTAGAGTCATTGTGAGAGCAGCATTCCCAAAACCTGGCAGCGATTTAGTCGCTTATATTGGCTGACAAAATAAAAATTCAGTGAAGGCAGTGCAGATTTGATTGGAAACAAATAGCAGCAAACTGAACATTGCAGTGGAAGAGCATTTAGTGTAAGTTGGGGATTACGATTTCATGAGAAACAAAATCGTACAATTGTTTTGGTGCCACATGAATTCAGCTTGAACTCAAACAGAACTCTGGCTCCATTGGTTTGTTTGGGTTTGCAAGTACGATCCAGCAGACTGGTTCGTTCTGGTTGCACTGAAGGCCAGGTGGAAGCTGGAGTTGCTACCACAGTCATGGTCCCATCTGCAGAACACACTGACCAAAAAGATTGAGAACGTTAGTGCAGTTAGGATAGGAAAAATGGATTGATTTTACCTTCAAGGACTAACAAGAATTAAAGTTACTGATTTGGTCTGGTTACCTATCATGTCTCCAGTTCTGAAAAGGCAGCGTTTGGAGGCAGATGCCTGGACCTCCAGGGTTTTGGAGTTTCTTATATTAATCTTAAAAGTTGCATAGAAGTTCGACAAGTTGATGTCCTGAAAAACAAATTGCACTGGTGTACAATGGATTCTGAAACTGAAATGAGCCAAGTTCAGAGTTACCCTGCCTAAATTCTAACCAGAGACAAAGTGCCCATAAAAGATTGAGTAAAACTTTGGTTCATTAAATGAAACTCCCACTGTTCTGCTCCAGATGAAATGATTTTAAATTTTTAAAAAAAACGTACAATTTATACATAGTTAGGTGGCTTCTCTTTACTTCATGTGGTGGTGGTGTGGGTGTCACTTCTTTTGGGATTGATTTTGTAAATTGGTTGCTTGTTTCTCTTGTACGTGTGTGGGTGATGCTGTAAATTCTCAAATTTTGTGTAATATTTAAACTGAACTGTAAACTGTGTCAGTGAATCAGAGTCCAACGTTCTGTAACAACTTTTATTTGCTTCAATTCATTTCAAAATTAAGCTGAACCAAAGATTGGTTGTTTCAGTATACCTGTGAGGAATGGGTTTTTTTTTTTACCTCATAAGTGTATCCAACAGAGAAAACCGGGACTTCCAAGGTAGTTTTGTGGCTATCATTATGAAGATGGTACCCCCTCTGAGCCACTAACTCTGCTGTCAGAGGCTCGTTGTCAATGCCCACCTCCCAGAGACTCTGTGACTGACTGGCTATGGTGAAAGAGATCCCTTCATCCAAACACTGAGCTGTGATCTGTGGAGGAACTTTGTGAAGAATAAAATAAAAAGTTAGTGTAAAAGGGTTCAGGGTTCAGAGGTCCAACAGACAGAAGGAACTGGACTTACAAGCATTAAAGACATGAGTAGTGATGAATGCTTGGTGGAAGTAGGACTCTTTCTGGGGCATAATGGTCAAAGTAAAGTTTACATCTATGGAGTACTGCACTACTCCTCCACCCAAATTCTGTTGAAGACACAAGATCAGTAAAACACTAAAAAACAGTTTAATGATCACAGCAGTGCCACAGATCTTAGCAAGCCTCTAAGGAGACATTGCTGTTGAAACCAGACTGAAGTGGGACAGATCTGTGTGGTGTTCTTACCATCCAGTGCACAGCAGCGTTATCAAAGGGCAGTCGCAGTTTGAATGCTTGACTACCATTTAAATGAACAATTGGACTGATGCTGAGGTTTTGTTCTGACTTCCCCAACATCTGCTTCCCATTGATCCAGATGTTCTCCAGTATGACATCTGCTGGAATGTTTCCCAGGTAGACACTGAACTCCTGATTGTCACTTGTGGTCTCTGCAGGAAGACATTTGAACACTCAGTTGGAGAAAAGTTACAGCTTTTTGGTCTTTATGACTCTGGAGAGCTTACGGTTGAGGCTGAATGGTGGATGGGAAATAAGAGGTGTCTCAAGAACTTTCAGAATTCTGTGTTTGGTGTCGATGCTATTGTCATCCTCATAAATCAAAGAAAATACATGTTCACCCATCAGGAGGGCTGTATAAAACTCCTTGTAGACATTGTCTTCCACCAAACTCTGCAAAGGAGAACAGATAATCAGATCTACCAACCATTTGCTGTACTAGTGGGACATCAGTGTTTAGATTGGTTGTTAAACAAGTCATTTATTTATTAAGATCCCCTTTAGTCTCTGTCTCAGAGACTACTCTTCTTGGGGTCCAACAACATCATGACAATCAACCATAAATCAAGACAGCTGGTGCAAACATGTAGAAATAAGACAACCAACTTCAAAAACAAAACCAGCTCAATACTCTACAATACTACAATGCAAAACTGATTAATGGATGAGGTCAATGATATTTCATTATGATTCAAAGATTTTAGACCCTTTAATTAATCTATTTGTCCAAAAATGTTAATGGTGAGGGCCACATGTTCTAGTGAGAAATGGCTCAAATCAATAAAACTCTTCTCATAGTCTAGGCCCTTGAGACAGTACCTTCCTGTAGCCTCCTTCTGTCCCAACAGGAACTATGATTTCCACCATTCCTCCCTGCTGAACCACTTCAAGACCTTTAGGAGAGGCTGCAACTTTATCCAGCAGTGCATCCCCCAATCCTAATCTGAAGCTTTGACTTTCAAATCTGGCTCCCTTTCCAACCAGAACAGGAAGAACCTGGGGAACGTTCCAGAGCAACTGGGTGTCGTCAAACAATTCAGAATCTAGGAGAGTCCAGCAGAGTCATGGTCAGCTTCAGTCTGCAGCCAGAATCTTGTTCAGGAGATTTAAAAATAAATTAAAAAGGAACTTACGGACTGTGCAGACCATGGACATGTCAATCATCACCACCACCAGCTTCTGCTTAAAGAACAGAGATACCTGGAGGACCTTGACAGCGACACCGTCCACCTGAGAGGATTACAGTCAGTTCTGAGCTGAATCACAAGAATAGACTGCAGGACAAAACTGAATCCAAAATGTCTGATCTTCCTAAGTTTTCAGGAGGCGGCTGTTAAGTTAATCTCCAAGACCTTGTAAAGTAAAAGTCTACATGTGGTAGAATGATGAAAGGCTTCAAAACACCTCTCAGCTTTCCAGCTCAGGTTTTTCTGCAGTTAGTTTCTAGTCCAACACCAGCCCTATTTGTCTCCGAATATCTGGATTCAGACATCAAATGTTTGTGGGGTGGGGACTGTGTTGGTATCTGTGGTTACCTACCATCATGACCTCAGCATGTGGCTGTTTGTATGGCGATCGAAAGACCACCCTGTGGGCAGTGGCAGTAAGGCTGTAGCCCCTCTTCTGGGCATCAGGGACTGACATGAATGAGATCTGTCCATCATTCTGCAGGAACATGAGCTGCCAGGTCAAACTGGCCATTCTCTGAGCCTGAAAACCACAGAGTATCAAATATGCAGTCAAACACTGAATAATGCAAACCGTTCAGAGCAGTTTGATCTCTGTACAGAGGACTGTTCTGTTGGCTTGTAGGGGAATTTATCCAGCTAATTTACCAATTCAAATAAAGAATCAAAAAGGCTTTTCCATTTGGAGGAACTTAAAGAATTTAGACTCAGACCTGTGATCTAGCTCCATAGATCTATACCTTTATTGGATTAAAGATGAATCCAGGACCAGAACACTCAAGGCCTTCTGCCAGTCAAATCAATGGTAATATTTGAACGATTTACCTGAAAGAGGGCCTCCTGCCATGCCTGTTTGCCCTCTGCCCTCTCACCACCACAGGAAGACTCTCTGTTCACAATTATCTGCCAAGAAAACGCATTGCCTGATCTTCAACCAAGTCAGTCCATTGTTTAACTGTAACAAATTGCTAAACAGGGTATCTCTTAACTTCCATGTAGTCTTCCTCACAAGTGATCTCCCTGTGGGTCCAGGAGAGACCAGAACAGACTGTTGAAATAGGTTGACTGCTCCACCTGGCCCCTTCACTTACAATCACATTAAACCTGAAGGTGAACAACTCATCGTTCTGTATATAAAATAAATAAAAAAAATTAGGCACAGCTGAACATCTAATATCACCAGGTCAAGGCAAACCTCACAGGTCTCAGAATCCGCAGACCTGTGGACCTCAGTTACCTGATTATGGGTGAAGCAGGAATAGAATGAAGCTCTGAAGGTGGTGAAGCCATCCATCTTAAAGGTGCTGATGGTGTACCCACAGCGCGAGGCAAGCTCCTCGCTGATGGAATGGACTCCGTCTTCATCTATGAGGATGTCACAGATGAAGGTCATTGACAGAACAGTAAGTGATGAGACGTTACAGACACTGAATACATTTCATCAACATTAAACTAATGAACTGACCTACAGCTTCAAAGCTAGGTTCCTCTGCTGAAGCCACCTGGATCCACAGGTATCTATCTCGACACTCTGATCGAACCAAACCTGCTGACAAAATCACTACATGCATCTGCTGGTAGTTACAGCCATGGTTAGAAGTATATGTCCCCCCTTTACCATTTTATTAATTTAATAACCTATTGTACATGTTATTTTGTTGTTTGGGGGGGGGAATCGGGAGTCCCCGAAGAAAACCTACGCAAGCACGAGGAGAACATGCAAACTCCACAAGGAAAGACCCCGGGTCCGAACCGGGGATCAAACCCAGGACCTTCTTGCTGTGAGGTGTCGGTGTTAACCACTGAGCCATCGTGCCACCCATATGCTTGGATGTCATTAATTTGGTTCTCATTTTATCCAGGTGCAATGAATGTAGAACACAACTCAAATTTTTAACAACCTTAAGTTTACAAAGTCTAAATTAGACACGTCTTTACCCACCGCCCATCCCCCAAATTCACAAATATTTGGTTAAATGTTCAGGTGTAACTTGCTAAAGAGATTCAGGTGTGTCTTCAACAAGTCTAAGACCAAAGGGGCCAGCAAAAGCAGTGGAAGCAAAGGGGCCAGCAAAAGCAGTGGAAGCAAAGGGGCCAGCAAAAGCAGTGGAAGCAAAGGGGCCAGCAAAAGCAGTGGAAGCAAAGGGGCCAGCAAAAGCAGTGGAAGCAAAGGHGCCAACAAAACCAATTTACCATCCAATGGGACTCCAGCTTTGAATGCTTTCAGGAAGCAACAGTAGATCAATAGCAGCCTGATAAACACAGCAAGGAGATTATACCTGAGCAGGTTAGACTCACCTGGAGAAAAATGCAGGAAGGTTAACGTTTTACCTGAGCAGGTGAAACTCACCTGGGAACAAATGTAGTGGTTCTCATGTTGAAACTGAGGCTGACTAACAGCCGGCAGCTCTGTGTCTCTGCAGAAAAAAACTGAGCCACTGCAGACATGTGAGCTAATCACCTGGTTGTCACAGTAATCAGCCCCACAGCTGGGGCTGATTGAGTCTGATTATAGCTGGAGGCTGAAGCTGGACCAGAGGGCTGATTCCCAAAAGCAGAATTGAGAAATAAATCTAGGCTTGACATAACTTGATCAGTTCATCCTGATCACAGATTCACTCATTCTACAGTGGATAAACTGTGTGCTCCATACTCCTCACCAAATGAAGAACATCTTCTGATGCAGGTTTATGAGGAAATGAAGCACATCATAAGAAAGAAACACCGCTGCTGTTAGAAAGGAGAGACAAGAGCATGGCAAACAGTGGATCACCTGAATGCCCAAAATAAACATTCTCTAACTACTCTGAACAGAAAACAGTGGGCCTCATGCAAAAACGTTCGTATTCTTATCCTAAATTTCTCTTACTTTTGTTCGAACGAACATGCCACATCAGATTCAACAAACTCTTCTATCTTCAGGAAAAGTGTGTAAATTAAGAGCGTAAACTGATGAATGTGTATCAGCTGCTCGTGCACGAGGAGAGGTGATTTACATAATTACCACCCCAAAAACACCATATAAGGCTACGTTTCCTGCCCCACATACCAGGAAGTCCATTCATAAATGACATCGCAAAGTAAAACAGAAGAACTTCACGAGTTCGGAGATTGAAGTCCTGCTCTCAGAGAGCATTTTCAGCAGCGTCAGCTGTGGAATTGAAGGTTTGCTAAAGCTGAGTAATGAAATGTGCTGTTAACGCTGTGTCTCCTGTGGGTCGTATACAGTCACAGAAATAAAAATCTAAATCATATTTATCTCTCTCTAGTCCTGCTCCGCTTTTCCTTTGGTCAAATACTTTTAATTGAAGTGTAAACAACTGTGTTACATAGTTTTCATTTATTCAGAAGAGCAGTCGCACACCGCTGGATAAATCATGGTAACTTATGAGTTGCTGCTTTTGTCAAAAACTTAATTCAACCAGGATATCTGAAAATCTTGACTTCATCCTTTATCCTGGTTTTGTGAAACAGACCTCAGGCAGATAAACAGAAACATAACGAGTGAGCGCAGGAACCAGGTGCCTGAATGATTATAACTGAAACGCTGCTTTAAACTCTTTTGATCTTTTTTATTAAATTTTATTTTTTAACCTTATTTATCTGATAGAACCACCATCTTTCTGTTTCAGGTCCAGTTAAAGCACCGCTCCTTGGTTCTGGTTTTCACATCAGTGTTGGAAAGGAGTCCCGAGCCCAGACCCTGCAGAACGGTGAGTCTTCAGGGGTCTATAGAAGACAGGTCTCTCAGCTGTATTACAGGTCTCTCAGCTGTATTACAGGTCTCTCAGCTGTAGGACAGGTCTCTCAGCTGTATTACAGGTCTCTCAGCTGTAGGACAGGTCTCTCAGCTGTATGAC
>NW_013952739.1:126008-142348 GCF_001266775.1 Austrofundulus limnaeus
TCTCTGAGCTGTAGGACAGGTCTCTCAGCTGTAGGACAGGTCTCTCAGCTGTAGGACAGGTCTCTCAGCTGTAGGACAGGTCTCTCAGCTGTAGGACAGGTCTCTCAGCTGTATTACAGGTCTCTGAGCTGTAGGACAGGTCTCTCAGCTGTATTACAGGTCTCTCAGCTGTAGGACAGGTCTCTCAGCTGTATGACAGGTCTCTCAGGTGGGTCCAGGTGTACTGACCCTGTGTTTCTGCAGGTAAGCGTCACATCCAGCAACTCGGCAGTCAGCTGCAGCTCAACCAGCACTGTCTGGACACAGCCTTCAACTTCTTCAAGCTCGTAGTCAGCAAACATCTGACCCGTGGGCGCAAGATGGAGCACGTCATCGCTGCCTGCCTCTACCTGGTGTGTCGCACTGAAGGAACACCTCGTATCCTAGCCACAGTCTTTGTCATGTGAAAAGCATGCAGTATCTGCCGATAATGGTCCTGCAGACAAAATCCGAAAGGTTTTCTTTATGTTGTTGGAACAAGTTATAAATACGGTGAAATAATCAAGATTTAACTCTTTTTTTTACCTTTTAAATAATAGTCACGAATCAGTCTGATTACCTGCAGATCCAAATGTTCCTGACCAGTGAAACCAATCTTTCCAGAACCATTACCTCAGGGAAACCTTTGACCTGGTTTAGGTTTTATTAGTCTGAACTTGTTCTACTCCTGAACGAAGCATCAGACATGCTGCTGGACCTGAGTGACCTGCTGCAGGTACCTGGGACTCCAGACCTCTGACCTCCCTCCTGACCTCTGACCTCCCCCAACCCCTGACCTCCTCCTGACCTCTGACCTCATCCTGACCCCTGACCTCCTCCTGACCTCTGACCTTGCATCCATCCGTCCTGTTTTCTGTCTGCAGGTAAACGTTTACATTCTGGGAAAGACATTCCTGCTGTTGGCGAGGGAGCTCTGCATCAACGCACCGGCCATCGGTGAGACTTCCTGTCCCAGCTCCCGTGTAGAACAGGTGGATCTATCAACCCTGGTATTACCTGACACGATCAGGAAGAACCAGGACAACACCTGTTGTGCAAAGTCTCTTCTGTCTCACCTGCTTAAGCTTTAACTCCTTCAAAGTTGTCTCAGGTGTCTTTGGTGGTCTCTCACACCATAGTCCTTCCTGTCTCTCAGTTTGTGAATACGACCTGCTCTCTGTAGATTTACACACGCTCCATATTCTAGATGATGGATTTAACAGAACTCCTGGGGATGTTTAGGCCTCAAAGAAAGCTGAATGAACACAGGAAACCAGCGGTGTTGTTTTTGACTGCCATTTTAATTTTAGTCTGAGTCTTTTGAACAAAAATACTTCTTAGTTTTAGTCAGTTTTAGTTATTTCTATATTTAATGGTTTTAGTCGAGTTTTAGTCAACGAAAACAAAAAAAATTGTTTAGTTTTAGTCTTGAAAAAAAGACAACATATTAGTCTTTACAAATTAATTTGAGTAATTTGTGTCAACATTTGTGAATTTGTGTTAATCTAAAAATGCCCAAATCAAAAACATTCCCACGTTGTGGCTTTATTTCTCAGAATTTGCTAAAGTGCAATGAACATACACAATGCACATGCCCAATATTATAAGCAAAAAAGGAGAACACACACGTTCAACTCAAACTTGTCAGCCAGGATGATGAAGATGCATCTTATTTATAAAAACAAACGTCATGTAGTCCTAAACTTAGTAGACTATTAAACTTGTGCGAACGAGTGTTTACATGCACCAGGCTTTTATTCAGAACAGAAGCAGTGACATGCACAGTTGCTAACTCTCCCTGCCAAAAACAAAAACAAAAAAAAAATACACAGAAAAGAGTTTTACTTTCGTCATGAACGTAAACAAAACAGCTTCTGAGCTCAGAATGGACCTGCTACAGCTGTTAATAATGGTGGAGACGTTACTCCCTGGTTACAGGTCACGGATGGACTTTTTTTTCTTTTCTTTTTTTTTTTTTTGCGAAGCGGCGCAGGCTGTGAGAGAACAGGAGGATATGTTCTGTGCTGCTGTGTGTGCGCCTGTGTGTAATAGCGCTGCTGTCCCTCCCTCCACTCTGCATTCTAAATGATTGACAGACCACCGACTAACATTTTCGTTGCAGTCTCGTCTCGTCAACCAAAACTCACACACGTTTCATCACGTCTTAGTCATCAAAGAGTCATGTTTATTTTGTTACCGTCACGTTATTGTCATGAAAAAAGGGGGCGTCAAATGAAAGTATATTGTCATCGTTAAAGAAAACAACACTGGAAACCAGTTCAGTTCTGGAAGTTATCACCTTACAGGGCCGGGCCAACATACTCAGGATTTTGGGTCAATGGTATTTGGCTACGTAGTGTTCACAAGCAGACAGTTTTAACAATATTAAGACAATAAGACGTTTGCTGTGACTTGGCGCTATATAAATAAACCGAATTCAATTGAATAATGAGACCCCCCCACCGAGAACTCGTGGAAATGACATGTCTCATATAGGGAAGTCCTACAAGCTTAAATGTAAAACATTGGTTGTCTTGATTTAGTGCAATGTGTATGACTAAAAAGAGCCAAGGCAGTTACTGTTCTTCCTAAAATCACAATATTTTAATCACTGTAGTATAGATAAAAGATTTCACATTGATCTTAAAAATATTTCAATATAAAAGTATCAAAATTTGAATGTGTTTGTGTAGTTCTGTTAAGATTCGATAAAAAAAATACAACTCTAATTCCAGTGAAGTTGAGAAATTGTCTAAATCAAATAAAAACAGAATAGGATGACTTGCAAATCCTTTTCAACCTATTTTCAACTGAATACACTACAAAGACAAGATATTTAATGTTCAAATGGATGAACTTTGATGTCCATCTGTCCGTTTTCTTCCTATTTTCCGGGGTCGGGTCACAGGGGCAGCAGCCTAAGAAGAGAAACCCAGACCTCCCTCTCCCCAGCCACTTGGACCAGCTCCTCTGGGGGAATCCCAAGGCGTTCCCAGGCCAGCCGAAAAACATAGTCCCTCCAGCGTGTCCTGGGTCTCCCCCCAGTGGGACGTGCCCAGAACACCTCACCAAGGAGGCATCCAGGAGGCATCCTAACCAGATGCCCGAGCTACCTCAACTGGTTCCTCTTGACGTGGAGGAGAAGCGGCTCTACTCTGAGTCCCTCCTGGATGACTGAGCTTCTCACCCTCTCTCTAAGGGAGAGCCCAGACACCCTGCAAAGGAAATTAATTTCAGCCTCTTGTATCTGTAATCTCATACTTTTTGTTATTACCCAAAGCTCGTGACCATAGATGAGGGTTGGAACACCCAGGGTCCTTAGGCTTCCTCATGGAAAGATATGCTGGTGGGATTGAGGAGGTATACAAAGTATTCTGCCCACCGACCTACAACGTCCCAAGTTGAGGTCAGCAGTGCACCGTCTGGGTCTGCCAGGTCTGACCGGCATCTTCCCCCACCATCAGAGCCAACTCACCACCAGGTAGTGGTCAGTTGACAGCTCTCCCTGTCTTCAACTGAGTGTCCAAGACATGCGGTCGCAGATCAGATGAGACGACAACAACAAAGTCGATCATCGAACTGCAGCTTAGGGTGTCCTGGTGCCAAGAGCACATATGGACACCCTTATACTTAAACATGGTGTTCGTTATGGACAATCCATGACGAACACAGAAGTCCGATAACAAAACACCACTCAGGTTCAGATCGGGGGGGTTCCCTCCCAATCACACCCCTCCGGGTCTCACTGTCATTGTCTACATGAGTGTTAAAGTCCCCCAGCAAGATGAGGAGGTCCCCATCAGGAGCGCTCTCCAACACTCTATCCAAGAACTCCGAAAGGGTGGGTAATCTGAACTGTTGTTAGGCACATAAGCACAAACAACAGTCAGAACCCGTCCGCCCACACGTAGGCTGAGGGACGCTACCCTCTTGTTCACCGGGGTGGACCCCAACGTACAGGCACCAAGATGGGGGGCAATAAGTATGCCCACTCCTGCTCAGCGCCTCTCAGCATGGGCAACTCCAGAGTGAAAGAGTGTCCCCTCTCGAGGAGACTGGTTCCAGAGCCAGAGCGGTGCGTCGAGGTGAGTCCAACTATATTTAGTTGGAACCTCTCCACCTCACACACCAGCTCAGGCTCCTTCCCCACCAGAGAGGTAACATTCCACGTCCCTAGAGCCAGCTTCTCTAGCCAAGGATCAGACTTTGTTGTGTTTTTGCAAATATTTACTCACTTTTTTACTAACGGTGACCCCCAACTCCTTTCCTTCAGACCCCTGCCTCTACATCCCTCGCTTTGCTCACATGTTGGAATTTGGTGAGAAAACTCATGAAGTTTCCATGACGGCTCTTCGTCTTGTTCAGAGGATGAAGAGGGACTGGATGCACACTGGTCGCAGGCCTTCTGGTCTCTGTGGAGCTGGTACAATATGGATTTTGTCACCTTCCAACAGCACTCAGAAAATCACTTCAAATAAGACTCTTGATGTTGGATAAAGAGAAAGTTTCCTCCTCCTCTTCCTCAGCTCTCCTGGTCGCAGCTCGGATGCACAAGTTTCGTCGGTCAGTGAAGGACGTGATCGGTGTGGTGAAGGTGTGCCAGACAACTCTGAGGAAGAGGTGAGGGTTAAGAAGCTCACGTTGCACACAAGAACATCCCAGCTATCAGATTACAACATCCCTCTTCTTTCCCTGCAGATTAACAGAGTTTGAGGACACACCCACCAGTCAGCTGACCATCGATGAGTTCATGAGAGTAGATTTGGAGCAGGAGTGTGACCCCCCTTCCTTTACTGCAGGACAGCACAAAGTCAAGATGCAGCAGGTAGATCTTCTGGTTTCTGATTGGCTGTGGCAGCTAACCAATGAATGTGCTCAGAATTCCTAATCGTAAATAAATACATTTCAAAACAGAAATGGTAAAATATTACTAAGAAAAGCTGGTGATGACTGAATGTCACTTTTCTTATTTAAAGTCCAACATCCACCTTTCCTTCAGATTACATATTCAGTGAAATATAACAAACAAAAATATTCAGTAAAATATAAAAAAATTAAATATCCAGTGAAATATAACTAATGAAATAACAAACATAACAAATATCAAGTGAAACGTAACTAATAAAAGCAGTGGCGGGCAGCACTAATTCAAATTTTGGTTGCGCATTTTCTAAGGCGCTAGTCAATTTATTTAGGTCCGCAAGTTCAAAAGCACATGTGCTCAATGAAACTTAGCAGAAGCTAAATATAAAGTGCAAGATTATCCCCCTTTACCAGAAAATATTCAGATAAGAGATAAATCAGCACTTTACTGCCATCTAGTGGAAAGATCTTTTTCTTCCACAGATTGGCACGTGTCGTTGCAGTTTAGGGAGGTGATTTGTCAAAACAGATTTTTAAATCATGGTGTTAAAACAAAGAAATAGTTGTGGATTGCTAGTTCTGCTGCTTCTTGGTCATTTTCTTATGTTTCTGATAGAGCTTCAGTAAGAAACATGAAGATATATTAGTAATTTTAAACTGTTTGTTGTAAAAATGAAGCAATACATTCTGGGTAGGCTACAGGACAAAGAACAGGAACCCATTCTTTTCAAAATAAGTGCGTGAATTTAAACTGTTCTGTGTTTCTTTATTTATTATTATTTCTTTATTTAATATTTATTGCTGCGATGTCCTTCAGAGAGGAGGTAAAAACTGCACAGCTGAGCATGGTTCTGTAGATCAGAACCGCAGGCGGATTGTTACCCAGTGAAGTAACTCCAGTTGCTTCCTGCCATGCAAAGAATTGTGGGAACTCTCTACTAAATGAAAACTGTAACCAAGAAGGACAGTAAGGCAGAGTATAAAGCTCTGTGAAAACGTTGACTGAGGGAGGGGTCGTGGTTTCCACACAGTGGAGCTCCATTGTGATGATGAAGATGATAATATGATGAAGTTTTAATGAATTATGTGGCTACAAAATGTAGTGAGTTTAGATGGCTCTCTCTCTTTACTTTAGACAATATTGACAACTTGTAGCGTTAATTGCGATTAGCACTACTCATTTCTAAATTTAGAAAGTGCAAATCCACACATCATTTAAAGAAATTAGTAAAACCCCTAAAGCACAAAGGGGAACTTTAGGTCCGCAATTAGCGCATTTATGCTTTAGGGAACTAGTGCTCACCACTGAAGAAAATAACAAACATAATAAATATAAGGTGAAATATAACTAATAACTAATAAAGTAATAAACAATAGTGGGCAGCACTAATCTAAAAATTAGTTCCACTAGCCCTAAAACACTAACTCAAATATTTAGGTCCCCTAATTGTAAAGCACTAATGCACTGCTCTCTTAATACCTATCATTGACATCCCACAGCCGTATTTGGGTTCATATATTGTCACCTACTTGATAAGTGACACACAAACGCCGGGTTGCACATAAAATTTTTGGTCTGGTTCTTAAGGGAGAACCAGGGGTTGTTGCTTGGTGCTCATATTTTCCTTAACTCATTTAACACATTTATCTAGAGGGGCGTCAGGGCATTTATTATCGCCCTGTTCTGTTTTATGACGCCTTCTATCAGCTGGCAGTGTCTCGGGACATCATGCCAAATCAGAGTTTTTTTGTTTTGTTTTGTTTTTTTACTCTGCAGACATTTTGTAAACTACCTAAGTGGCCAGTGGGCTGACCCATGGGCATATCTGAACATTTCATGTTTAAATGTCTGTTAGATTACACATGACCCTGAGATTTACAGCTCCTGTAGTTTGACCTTCTAGATCTTTGGCCTTGTTCAAAGCAGCTTTCCACACTCTCCAGAACAAGCAGCAAAAATCTGTCTTTTGCACAGAACAAATGTTTTGTTTGTTAGACTGTTTTTTAAAAGGCTATTTTATTCAAAAAGATTATACTTAGATGGTTTCAACTCATTTAACATTATTTATTCTTGACCGGCATCCTCCCCCGCCAGCAGATCCAACTCACCACCAGGTAGTGGTCAGTTGACAGCTCTGCCCCTCTCTTCACCCGAGTGTCCAAAACATGCGGCCGCAGATCAGATGAGACAACAACAAAGTCGATCATCGAACTGCGGCCTATGGACACCCTTATGTTCGAGCATGATGTTTGTTATGGACAATCTATGATGAGCACAGAAGTCCAGTAACAAAACACCGCTCGGGTTCAGATCGGGGGAGCCGTTCCTCAGTGACCCCTCCAGGTCTCACTGTAAGTTGCCCATGTGAGCGTTGAAGTCCCCCAGCAAGACAAGGGAGTCCCCATCAGGAGCGCTCTCAATTCAATTCAATTCAGTTCAGTTCAGTTCAGTTTATTTATATAGCACCAAGTCACAACAACTGTTGTCTCAGGGCAATGTACATAAGACAAAACTATAAGTCTAAGAAGCCAGCAGACTGCGCCAAATCTTCGCTTGGTCACAGTCTCCATCCTGAGCAGCACACTGGCAGCAGCGGAGAGGAAAAACTCCCCCTTAACAGGAGGAAACCTCCAGCAGAACCAGGCTCAGGACAGGCGGCCATCTGCCTCGACCCGCAGGTTGGGGGACAGGAAAGAGACGCAGACGAACACAGGACTGGCCCAGGTGCATTTTCCTCTGGAAGAGAGACAAAGAAAACACATTTTATTGATAGAAATAATTATAACAAACACGTAGAGGAGAGTGACTAAAAATAATAGCAGAGTGAGGAGATGCGCTCAGTTTGTCCTTCAGCAGTCCACGCCTATAGCAGCATAACTAATTAACATTAATAACTAAGGAATAAATCAGGAAATCTAAGTCTAACTATAAGATTAATCAAAAAGGAAAGTCTTCAGTCTAGTCTTAAAAGTAGACAGAGTATCAGCCTCACGGACAGAAACTGGAAGTTGATTCCACAAGGATTGGACCACCAGGGTCCTCGCCTTCGACCACTGCCCAACACACATTGCACCCGACCCCCACGGCCCCTCCCACAGGTGAGCCCATGGGAAGGGGGGCCTCTCCTCTTCGGGCTGTGCCCGGCCCGGCTTCATGGGTGAAAGCCCGACCACCAGGCGCTCGCCAATGTGCCCCACCTCCAAGCCTGGCTCCAGAGTGGGGTCCCGGTGACCCGCAGCTGGGTGAGGAAACACTCAGTCCATTCATGGCACACATTATAGGGGTCTTTGGGCTGCACTTCGTCTGATCCCTCACCTAGGACCGGTTTGCCTTGGATGACCCTACCGGGGGCATAAAGCCCCTTACAACATAGCTCCTAGGCTCACTGGGACACTCAAACCTCTCCACCACGATAAGGTGGCAGCCCAGTGAGAGGAATATAAATAATAACTAATAAAATAACAAACATTATAAATATCAAGTGAAGTATAATGAATAAAATAATAAACACAACAAATATCAAGTGAAATATACCTAATAAAATCACAAACATAACAATAAACACCTATGTTCTGTTGCAAATGTTGAAAAGTAACAAACTGGTTTTAAAGCTGTTTCAATCAGTTCTTTGGAAACAGCTTTTCACTACCATACATGGGGTTGTGACATCACACCAGGGACCTGGTCATGCGAGACCACCGTATTTGTATTACACAAGGTCACTGCAGGTCGTTTCCTTCTTTTCAATAGTGCCGTGGAGTCCAAACCTCCTCAGACAGAGATGAAAAAGAAAACCAGTCTGAGACAAAGGGAGGATTTTGACGAGGAAGTAGTTGATCCAATATTTGTTTCAAAAGATGGAAGAGAAGATGAGTGCACTAAGGACCACTCGGGTGGGGGGGGGGGGGGTACAGCACCCTCACCTGGTCCAGTTATCTGCTGATTAGGCCAACAGAACCAAGCATCAACAGGATGTTGGTGTCTTTTGTGAACAGTAGCACATACCAGTCGGTGTTTTCAAGCCACTTCTCTTTTGATGAATCTTGTTGTGGAGCTGTCTCTTCTTATGGTCATGGCGACTCCCACCACATACAAAACAGGTTCAGATCAACAGTTCTTTCTTCATCACTTACATCAGTCCATCCATTCATAGTGAAGTGCTACTTTCCCCACCTCAGCTGCCGGATGGTTTGCCAGGATCTCATCAGAACCAGTGGAGAGTGTGTCCAAGACCTCACCAAACTTTTGCCTCATTATCATCCAAGGCTGCAGTCTGCTTGGTCCACTGATACTCGTTAGCTACTTGTATCATCACAGCTGTCTTCACTTTCCACTTACCCTGTCACTCTATTACTGGCTCATTTCCTCCACTCCCTCATCCAGTCATTGTTTGGTCATGTTCATGTTCATCTCGTGTGCTCAAGTGCTTATCTTTGTTTGTGCCGCCATGCCTGCGTTCCCAGCAAACTCTCACTACACATTTGTGTCTACCAGGTCTGTCCGGCATCTTCCCCCACCATCTGATCCAACTCACTACCAGGTGGTGATCAGTTGACATCTCAGCTCCTCTCTTCACCTGAGTGTCCAAAACATATGACCATAGATCAGATGACACAAGTCAGTCATTAATCTATGACCTAGGGTGTCCTGGTGCCACGTGCACTTATGGACACCCTTATGTTCGAACATGGTGTTTGTGATGGACCAACTGTGACTAGCACAGACGTCCAACAACAGAACAATGCTCAGGTTCAGATCGGAGAGGCCGTTCCTCCCAATCACGCCTCTCCAGGTCACACTGTTGTTACCCACGTGGGCATTGAAGACCCCCAGCAGAATAAAGGATTCCCCAGCTGGAGCACCTTCCAGCACCCCTGATAAGGACTCCAAGAAGGCTGGGTACTCTGAACTGCAGTTTGGTGCGTAAACACAAATGACCATCAGAGCCCGTCCCCCCACCTGAAGGCACAGGGAAGCTACCCTCTTATCTACTGGGGTAAACACCAACACCACAGGCACCAAGTCAGGGGGCCAAAAGTAGACCCACACCAGCTCGGCCCCTCTCACCATGGGCAACTCCAGAGAAAAGTCCAGCGTCTCTTGAGGAGATCGGTTCCAGAGACCATGCTGTGTGTTGAGGTGAGTCCAACTATATCTAGCTGGTACCTCTCAACCTCACGCACAAGTTCAGGCTCCTTCCCCACCAGAGAGGTGACGTTCCAGGTCCCAAGAGCCAGCTTTGGTAGGCCAGGGTCAGAGCGCCAAGGCCATGGCTTTTGGCTACTGCCCATGGCATCATACTCCTGACTCATATGGGCCCTCCTGCAGGTGGTGGACAGGAAGGAAGGCAAACCCGTGTAGCTCATTCAGGCTGAACCTTCATAGGTAGAGACCCAGCCACCAGGCACTCATGGACTACTCCCTCTCCCAGGCCTGGCTCCATGGTGGGACCCTATTCAAAAATACTTTATTGATCCCAAAGGGAAATTGCAGACAAGGGACACAATTTTAGATAAACAGTTATTTCCTCTTCATCACTTGCAAATCAGTCATCATAGACATCTTCTAAATCACTTGAGCTTTCTCCACTGAAACCATCCTCCTCATGCGGAACACACCCTCCTGTCTGTGCCGGTCCCTGGTGTGATGTCATCAACTCTGGTCTTTATAGACTAAACACAAAATCTTAGAAGTCAAAAAGAACATATTCTTTGATGTGTGACTTGGTACAGAAGTGTTAAACTGATCAATTCTAAATGTTCTCTGGATCAGTAGATCTTACTGAAGTGTTTTTATCTGCAGCTCGAGCAGGAACTGGCCAAGAAACTTGATGAAGTACAAGGTCAGTTCCTAGAATCCTTTCTGACATCTGAAACCTTTCGAACTGACCTGTTAGAAACTTTAAAAACTGGACCTTTCTGTTCTCATTTGCTTTCTGTTGCTACTATTTTGTCAGGAGAAATCAGCTGCTTCAAAGATGAAATAGAAACAGAGTTGGAGAAGAGTCGCCCCAAACTGAGAGGAGTCTACGCCGCCTACACCAAAGAAACAGGTTGGTGCTTCTCTACTCCTGCAGACTAACTGCAGTTCTGTGTGTAACCTGTTCACCTCAGCTAATCCTCAGAAGCAGCTTCAGAAGTGTTTCTAGCAAGAAGTCCAAAAGTCTCAGGAGTTCAAAGAAATATTTGTTTGTCTGAAACACACTTAGGAGGTCATTACTTCTCTTCACCAGTATCAAAAACAGTCTGCAGGACTTGGAGTGCAGAACTTGTTTCTTTAGGACTTGGTGTGCAGGACTTGGTGTGCAGGACTTGGTGTGCAGGACTTGGTTCTTTAGGACTCAGTCTGTAGGATTTGGTGTGCAGGACTTGGTCTGTAGGTCTTGGTTTACAGGACTTGGTGAGCAGAACTTGGTCTTCAGGACTTGTTTTTTTAGGATGTGGTATGTAGGACTTGGTGTGCAGGACTTGGTTTTTTAAGACTTGGTCTGTAGAACTTGGTCTTCAGGACTTGGTTCTATATATGCAAGGATAATAAATTAAAAATAATTCTATTTTAATTCTATTTTATAATATAAAGATTATCTTTATAGTATAAAATACAATAAACTGAATAGAACTAACTAGAAACTAAATAGCCAAACTCGATGGAAAACAGTTAGTTGGGAGTTAAGCATACCTCCTCTTGTGGTGCACCACTCGACCCGTCTCTGGGTTCCAAAGGTAGAAATGTTAAATGACCCTTCTCTGGGAAGACAGACAATAAATCATATTATTTTTCTATTATCATTACTTCCTCTTTTAAATTGCCCCACAAATCAATCCAACCAATCACGGTTTTGCCATGCGCCGCCCACACACCAACTCTACCAATCATGTTTATACCAAACCTGCTCCACACAAAGAGCTCGGCCGATCACGAGTAGGATAAACTCCGCCCACACAGCAAGAAACTCCCCCATGTACTGCAGAGAGCCCTGCTTAAAATCTTTTGGTTTGTAAGAGACGCGTAAGACCTGAGCATAGGTAGCAGCAGAAGTTAGAAGCCTTGGTTTTAATCTTCTGATTAGACTCTGGGCCACATACACACAGTGGCTCTGAGCAGGGCATGGAGTTTTTAGATCTGACAAATAAACCTTTTAACTGAAAACTGAACTTGGTTTCTGCACAATTATTCAGGCATCCAGTGTTTGAACGCTTCCTAACAGTCGTATTAGATCTTTAAAATGTCAGACTTCCTGCTCTGTTCTTATATTTCAGATTTTTATTTTTTGTTCTTTAGAACCTTTTTTCTGTTTCTCTGCTAACTTTCCTTCTTTTTCAAAGCTCTGAATGAAAGCAGGAATTGTTCTCTATTTACCTTCTTTTTCAGAGGGGTAACTCTGCCATCGCTTGTATGCATTGAGTTTGTAACATTTTTATTAAAATAAGAAGTGAGGATATTCAATCACCCGTACCCTCCCTGTGCTACATGTCAGAACCAGACTCACAACCTTATTTCTGGTTTCAGCCCCTGAGGAGGAAGAGGTCCTGTCCTCCGCATCTGACCCAGAAGAGATGGAGGAAACCGAGCTGCGGGCGGCCACTCAGCAACTGGCCCAGGACTTCCTGTGCCAGGTGATTCAGGAAGAAGAGGGGCAGGGCAAGACAGCAGATGAAGGTTTCTGTGAACAAGAGGTGGAGCCAGAAAAGTTTGGGACAAGGACACATGCTCAGGTCACCCCTCTGTCTATCATCCTGGGAAAGCTGCCAGGCCAGTCCAGGCCAGGCCTCCAGGAAAGCCTTCAATTCTTGGACGAGTCAGAAACAGGTCTGAAAGCAGATGGTGAGCATAAATCCTTCATCATGACATCAGCCTGGCTACATTATCCACACAAAGTCCTTACAATTTAGAGTTCCCAAAGAGGAAATGGTCCTGAGCTCTGTTACAGAGGGTCTTCTGTGCATTTAATGTGTGGACACAAATATGTTAACCCCCTAACCCCCTTAGCATCATTCACCACCAAACAGGAAGTAGTTTCAAACACTTGAGAGCTAATTGTTTGTTTCAGACGAGTCGTCACAGAATGGGGAGCTGGACCTGAAAGGAATCGACGATCAGGAGATTGAAAAGGTAAGCTGAGGTTTCACCTGGGTCAGAGGGACGTTGACAGGAAGTCCTTACATGTGCGTCCGAGTTTGGACTTTCATTGTGAAAGGCAATGGGTGCTTCTGTCTGCAGTACATCCTGAATGAGCAGGAGGTTCAAGTGAAGACAGAGCTGTGGATGAAACAGAATGAAGAGTACCTGAAGGAGCAGAAAGGTGGGCGAGTCATGTGACCAATCACCTGATCCCATGGCCAAGTCTGAACAAATCTGATGGCTGATTGGTTGTTTGTGTTTACAGAGAAGGAAGAGAGAATAAACAAGGAGAAGGAGCAGGGCACATACAAGGAGAGGGTGAGTAAACCATGGGGTCTCCCAGCCTCCAATGCAGGGACTCAAACCCTATTTTGACCTCCGCCTGCACTGTGTCTGCTGCAGAAGAAGACATACAAGAAACGCGAGCAGATTGAGGCGTCGACCGCAGGCGAGGCCATTGAGAAGATGTTGGAGAAGAAGAAGATCTCCAGTAAGATCAACTACGAGGTCCTTAAAGACCTGAACGGGGTGACAGGAAGTCCCAGCACTGTGACCTCTAAGCCACTAGAGGGCACAGCCACAAGAAAACGACTCAGCCGCCGCCGCAGGAAGACCATCGAGGTCAACCCTGACCTTTCTGTCAATGCCACCATCATGGGCAAGAGGTAGTGGCCAACAGCGATCCCCCGCAGACAGGAAGTCACCAGCAGTCAGAGTCATCTTTTTTCTGCTCATGTTTCAGGTTCCGCCGCCTCATTTCTTCCACACCAAAGAAGAAGAAAACACCGCTCCAGGTACACACCTGTCTCGCTTGCAGGAAGCCGTCAGGAAGCAACAGTAACATGAATGTTCTCTGGTTTCAGGTGGAAACTGCTGTCACCATGACAACAGAAACAACAGAAGTTGAAGCGGCACCAGCTCCTGATGCTGTACCAGACTCAGACTCTGCAGCCCCAGCTGCTCTGCCCCCTGCTGAGGAGGAGGAGGAAGAGGAGGAAGAGGTGGAGGAAGTGGAGGAAGAGTGTGTGAGTGCACTGCAGCTTGTAGGAGGTCAGTCTGGGCTTTTATTCTGAAAATATTAAAACATATTAATCAAAATTATTATTGGTCAATTAATTGGTAAGATGTTAGGTTGAGTGGTTAGTTAATTAAATAAAATGTAACATTGTTGGTTGGTTGACTGTTTAGTTATGGTTAGTTAGTGGACATTGGTTGGTTGGTTGGTTGGTTGGTTGGTTGGTTGGTTGGTTGGTTGGTTGGTTGTATTGCTGGTAGTTGATTGGTTGGATGCTTGGTTGGTTGGTTGGTTGATTGTATTGTCGGTAGTTGGTTGGGTTGGATGCTTGGTTGGTTGGTTGGTTGTATTGTTCGTAGTTGACTGGGTTGGATGCTTGGTTGCTTGGTTGGTTGGTTGTATTGTCGGTAGTTGACTGGGTTGGATGCTTGGTTGGTTGGTTGTATTGTCGGTAGTTGATTGGTTGGAAGCCTGGTTGATTGGTTGATTGTATTGTCGGTAGTTGGTTGGTTAATTGGTTGGTTGGTAGTTGATTGGTTGGATGCTTGGTGGGGTGATCGTATTGCTGGTGGTTGGTTGGTTGGTTGGTTGGTTGGTTGGTTGGTTGGTTGGTTGGTTGATCGTGTTACTGGTAGTTGATTGGTTGGATGCTTGGTTGGTTGGTTGATTGTATTGTTGGTAGTTAATTGGGTTGGATGCTTGGTTGGTTGGTTGATTGTATTGCTGGTAGTTGATTGGTTGGATACTTGGTTGGTTGGTTGGTTGGTTGATTGTATTGTCGGTAGTTGGTTGGGTTGGATGCTTGGTTGGTTGGTTGATTGTATTGATGGTGGTTGGTTGGTTGGTTGGTTGGTAGTTGATTGGTTGGATGCTTGGTTGGTTGGTTGGTAGTTGATTGGTTGGATGCTTGGTTGGTTGATTGGTTGGTTGATCGTATTGCTGGTAGCTAGTTGGTTGGTTGGTTGGTTGGTTGGTTGGTTGGTTGGTTGATCGTATTGCTGGTAGTTGATTGGTTGGATGCTTGGTAGGTTGGTTGGTTGATTGTATTGTCGGTAGTTGATTGGGTTGGATGCTTGGTTGGTTGATTGTATTGTTGGTAGTTGATCGGGTTGGATGCTTGGTTGGTTGGTTGATTGTATTATTGGTAGTTGATTGGGTTGGATGCTTGGTTGGTTGGTTGATTGTATTATTGGTAGATGATTGGGTTGGATGCTTGGTTGATTGCATTGTTGGTTTGACGCATGGTTGGTTAATTGATGCGTTAATTACATGGTTAGTTTGTTGGTTGAATGGTTTATTGACTAATTGAGTTTGTGTTTTTCAGATTACGGTTGTGAGGAAGAGGAAGTGTTTGAGCTTCACCCCGCTGACCTTTGATCCAAGTGAATAACCTCCATTAAGGCTGAAGACATCGAAGCGATCATTTTCAGATCAATAACTGAATCGATCACAAAAGCATCAGGACACCTCAGTGTTTTTATTGATCACTGGTTGATGTATCGATAGTTTGTCTGTCTGTCTGTTCGTTTGTTTGTTTGTTTGTTTGTTGATGTAAAATTTGGATCTACAGAAGCCCAACAGGACCAAAACCACTGGACTTCATGTTTTTGGTTCTGCTGGGCCTCCAAAGAAACCAGAGGCCTATTGCACGAAACTAGGATAAGGGATTAACCTGGGATTTTTGTGTAAACCTGAATTAATTAAGCCTTGAATCGGTTGCATTAACTACAAAGCACTTATGTCTCTGTGGTAACAAGTGCTCTGAAACTAACCTGGTCCCGAGCAGGTTTAAAGTGAAGCTTTTTTTAATCTGTTAATGTTTTTGAGCAGTAGAGTAATTTTACTGCAGAAAAATGTTTCTCTAACCAAGTTTTACAGTCTTATATCAGCTAAAAAGTGTTTTTGATCTTGTTTTTAGACCAATATACTAAACAAGATCAGAATATGTTGTATTATTAATCTTGTTAATCTGAAAAGTTTTTTTAACTTCGAGAAGTCTTACCAAGTGCAACTGTCAAACTGCAGCTTATTAATTATTATTAATTTGAAAAGGGTCTAATCTAGTATTTTTAACTTATTTTTAGATGGCTAATTTTTGCAGTGTCTGATCAGAAATCAGTTCTTCATACACTTATTAAATTTATTCTTTTTTTTTCTTTGCATTTCAATATTACAGAGTAAATATATTTATTTAATTTATTTATCAGCTTATCCATGAAAAAGAATAATTAAAAAAAGACTTAACCTTTAAAATAATATGACAAGTCCCCCCTTTTTTGTGCCTACTACAGGCCACCCACCTCCACCTCCCCAACACACACG
>NW_013952739.1:142383-146293 GCF_001266775.1 Austrofundulus limnaeus
ACCACCACCCCCTCAGCACTTAAGCTTCTAACCCCTCCCAACCCGTCCCTCATCTTTTCCTACAGCGATTATTTTAAGTGAGCGATCAGCTGTTAATTTTAATTGTGTTCATTTAGTTAATTTCAGATAACTTACAGACAGACTCAGTGGCACAAAAAAAATTTTACTTTTGAAATTATTTCAGCATCACTCGGTGTTTCTCTTCATCTGAATCATAATTAACCATTAAACTGCTGGAAGAAGTGAGACTCACGTGTCTTACTGCTCATGTCTGATCAGGAAATATTTGATCCACCCAGTGGGTCTAGTAAACAAACCGTGAACGTGCATTACTCCCAGATTATTTACACCTGACTTGAATAAACCACCCTAAATGAGCGCGGCTTGGTGTTACAGCAACAGATTACAGCTGTTTACAAGATGAAGGCTAGTTCAATCTCGGCTTACAGCTCATATCCTGAATTTAGAAATCTGACTTTTGTGCAATAGGCCTTCACTCAGTTACCATTACTGACCAACCTGCCACTCTTTGTTTATGTATTTGTTTATGAGTGTTTGTTTGTCTATTAATGTTTGTTTATCTGAGTGTTGTTTTTTTATTAGTGTTTATTGTGTTGGTCATATTTTATTGACTTTGTTTTAATTGTAGAAACAGTAATGGGCTAAAAAAATATTCCTTTTTAATCGGATTCTGTCAGGATTTGTAAATATAAACACAGTCTGGATTTGTAACCGTAAACACAAACAGGATTTTGTAAATATAAACACACACAGGATTTGTAAATATAAACACACACAGGATTTGTAAATATAAACACACACAGGATTTGTAAACGTAAACACAAACAGAGGCCTATTGCGGGAAACTAACCCGGGATTAACCCGGGATTTTGGTGTAAACCTGAATTAATTAAGCCTTGAATCGGTTGCATTAACTACGAAGCACTTATGTTTCTGTGGTAACAAGTGCTCTGAAACTAACCTGGTCCCGAGCAGGTTTAAAGTGAAGTTTATTTAATCTGTTAATATTTTTGAGCAGTAGAGTAATTTTACTGCAGAAAAATGTATCTCTAGCCAAGTTTTAGAGTCTTATATCAGGTAAAAAGTACTTTTGATCTTGTTCTAGACTGAGATACTAAAGATCAGAATATGTTGGATTATTAATCTTGTTAATCTGAAATGACATCTGGACCTGGAGTCTTCCTGGCCTATAATCTCCTGAAGAGCTGACACATGTTCTCACAGATCCTCCACATTACTGGGGGAGAAGGTTGGGAGGAGCAGAGGCGAAGGGGAGACTCACGGAGCTGGTAACATTATGGTACAACAGCAGCAAAACGCATCGATTCTTAAACTTTAACAGAAATAGCAATTAAGTTTTTATAGTTTTATTTTTTAAGAGCATGGATTGGTTGAGTAGCTTGAAGACGTCCCTGGGGTCGACTTTGCAAACTGTCCAAGCCTGGTTTTATTTTGACCTGAATGTTTTCTGCTTCAGGAACAAGTCCGCTCAGAAAAAATAAAACATTCGTGAATTTATATTTGATTGTAAAATGTTTGAAACATGAATAATGTGATTGTAATTGTTTTATGTAATTATTAAAGTGTTCAAACTTGCTGTTTGTCATAAAAGATCCAGTTGATTTCAGTTAAAAGCCTTGTAATAAAACTACTGTAACCTGGGAGCTGATGAGCTACAGAAAGTTGACCAGGTGTATCAAACTGTACAGGACCGTCCTGCAGTTTTCACTCATGTCTGGCTTGCTGTCCATTCTCATCCTACTTGATTTGAGTGCAGCGTTTGACACCATCTGCCATGTCACCCTACTCAACAGACTTTCCTCTATTGGTATCACTCAGACTCCTCTAAACTGGTTTAAATCATATCTCTCCTGCCGCACWCAGTTCATTCGGATCAAAACCTTCTCTTCCCAGCCTTCCTCTGTTACATCAGGAGTTCCCCAGGGCTCTGTCTTAGGGCCCCTCCTTTTCATTATTTATCTCCTTCCCCTGGGCAATATTTTTCRTAAGCATAACATTGATTTCCACTGTTATGCGGATGACACCCAGYTCTATGTTTCCAGTAAGCCCGCCTCCAACCTCCCACCATCCTCGCTTACTGACTGCTTGACTGAAATAAAATCCTGGTTCTCCTCAAATCTGCTTAAGCTTAACAGTGATAAAACAGAGGTTCTTCTCATTGGTACTAAATCTACTCTGGCCAAAATCAAAAGCTTCGGTCTTGAAATCGATAACTGTTCCATTTTTCCCTCCCCTCAGGTAAAGAGTCTGGGTGTCATCCTTGACAGCACCCTTTCTTTCCAGTCTCATATTAATAACATTACCCGCTCAGCTTATTTTCATCTACGCAACATCAACCGCCTCCGCCCCTCCCTTACTTCCCATTCCACTGCCATCCTTGTTCACTGTCTTGTGACATCACGCCTGGACTATTGCAACTCCCTTCTGTTCGGTCTCACCCAGAAATCTCTTCATAAGCTCCAACTGGTCCAGARCTCAGCTGCCCGCATCATTACCAAAACCCCATCCATGCACCACATCACTCCTGTCCTGCAAAGACTCCATTGGCTGCCCACCAAGTTCCACATAGAATACAAAATTCTTCTGTACACTTTCAAGGCCCTTTACAATCTCGCCCCACCATATCTTTCAAATCTTATTCATATTGCCATTCCCTCTCGCTCCCTCAGATCATCCTCTTCCATCCATTTGACTGTCCCCTCCGCCCGTCTCACCACCATGGGGAGCAGAGCTTTCAGTCGCTCTGCTCCCCAACTCTGGAACTCATTACCACCCCACGTTAGAAACATAAAGTCATTCTCAAATTTTAAAACCGAACTCAAAACACACCTTTTTAGATCTGCCTTTTCCACATGACACAATTGGCTTGCCTGATTTTTACATAGATTTTATATAGATACATTGTTATTTATTTATTTTTATCTATTTTTTATTGTTACATTTTATTTGTTTCTGTTACTTTTTACTCTTTGTACGGTGTCCTTGAGTGCCAGAAAGGCAACTTTGAAATAAAATGTATTATTATTACTATTATTATTATGTCCTGGCGTCCCACAAGTTCAAACAATGTCCTGCATTTGACTGATGATTCAGTCATTCCATAATTTGAAATTATGGAATGTCAAAAAATATATATATTTTAAAAAATCAAATGTTATTTAGTGGCTGCAGGACTGATCAAAAAGTAGACAGTGTCAGACAGAAACTGGAAGTTTCAGGGTTGGTGCAGCTGGCTGGGTATGAAGCCAGGTGAATAAGTACTTAGATTTAAGAGCAGATAGATTCTTGAGGATCAGATCTCATGCTGATTTAACCCTGATTCTGGATAGGTATGTCTCTTCCGTCTCCTTAAGAGTTATTTTAATGGCTCCTCTTGATTTTAAAGGGGCAATATGATGTGTTTCTCAGGCATACATTTAAATACTATAACAAAGTATCGCTGTCACCTTTAGCTGTTATTAAAATGCTGTTTTTATGTTTAAATAGAAAATAAACTTATCTTCTCATCACTTGCTCTTCTAAATGCCTTGAAATTGGCCTCTGTCTCTTTAAGAACCACCTTCTGCTTCTGTCCCATCCAGCTCAGTGCCGGGGGGTGGTGGGGGGAGGGTTTGCGCGTGCGCTATGATGCAGTTTACTTGGCATCTGAAAATTAGAGATGGGACAAATGGCTCTTTGAAGGGATCCGGATCTTGGGGAGCTGTTTCATAGAGCCGTTCGATTTTGAACGTATTACATCATCACGTACGGAAATACGTCACCACGTAGCCGTACGTAATGACGTCATTCCGTCAAATGGGTGGAACCAGGTGTTTGTCAAGCGGAAACCCCACTCCCCATTTCACCGTGAGCTTCTGTACTCCACAAC
>NW_013952739.1:146303-155908 GCF_001266775.1 Austrofundulus limnaeus
AAGAAGTGAGACTCACGTGTCTTACTGCTCATGTCTGATCAGGAAATATTTGATCCACCCAGTGGGTCTAGTAAACAAACCGTGAACGTGCATTACTCCCAGATTATTTACACCTGACTTGAATAAACCACCCTAAATGAGCGCGGCTTGGTGTTACAGCAACAGATTACAGCTGTTTACAAGATGAAGGCTAGTTCAATCTCGGCTTACAGCTCATATCCTGAATTTAGAAATCTGACTTTTGTGCAATAGGCCTTCACTCAGTTACCATTACTGACCAACCTGCCACTCTTTGTTTATGTATTTGTTTATGAGTGTTTGTTTGTCTATTAATGTTTGTTTATCTGAGTGTTGTTTTTTTATTAGTGTTTATTGTGTTGGTCATATTTTATTGACTTTGTTTTAATTGTAGAAACAGTAATGGGCTAAAAAAATATTCCTTTTTAATCGGATTCTGTCAGGATTTGTAAATATAAACACAGTCTGGATTTGTAACCGTAAACACAAACAGGATTTTGTAAATATAAACACACACAGGATTTGTAAATATAAACACACACAGGATTTGTAAATATAAACACACACAGGATTTGTAAACGTAAACACAAACAGAGGCCTATTGCGGGAAACTAACCCGGGATTAACCCGGGATTTTGGTGTAAACCTGAATTAATTAAGCCTTGAATCGGTTGCATTAACTACGAAGCACTTATGTTTCTGTGGTAACAAGTGCTCTGAAACTAACCTGGTCCCGAGCAGGTTTAAAGTGAAGTTTATTTAATCTGTTAATATTTTTGAGCAGTAGAGTAATTTTACTGCAGAAAAATGTATCTCTAGCCAAGTTTTAGAGTCTTATATCAGGTAAAAAGTACTTTTGATCTTGTTCTAGACTGAGATACTAAAGATCAGAATATGTTGGATTATTAATCTTGTTAATCTGAAATGACATCTGGACCTGGAGTCTTCCTGGCCTATAATCTCCTGAAGAGCTGACACATGTTCTCACAGATCCTCCACATTACTGGGGGAGAAGGTTGGGAGGAGCAGAGGCGAAGGGGAGACTCACGGAGCTGGTAACATTATGGTACAACAGCAGCAAAACGCATCGATTCTTAAACTTTAACAGAAATAGCAATTAAGTTTTTATAGTTTTATTTTTTAAGAGCATGGATTGGTTGAGTAGCTTGAAGACGTCCCTGGGGTCGACTTTGCAAACTGTCCAAGCCTGGTTTTATTTTGACCTGAATGTTTTCTGCTTCAGGAACAAGTCCGCTCAGAAAAAATAAAACATTCGTGAATTTATATTTGATTGTAAAATGTTTGAAACATGAATAATGTGATTGTAATTGTTTTATGTAATTATTAAAGTGTTCAAACTTGCTGTTTGTCATAAAAGATCCAGTTGATTTCAGTTAAAAGCCTTGTAATAAAACTACTGTAACCTGGGAGCTGATGAGCTACAGAAAGTTGACCAGGTGTATCAAACTGTACAGGACCGTCCTGCAGTTTTCACTCATGTCTGGCTTGCTGTCCATTCTCATCCTACTTGATTTGAGTGCAGCGTTTGACACCATCTGCCATGTCACCNGAGAAGGACATATACAACTGTAGATCATCAGCATAACAGTGAAAAGTTACTTTGAATGCAGGAGATGACCAAGAGGCTATTTATATTAATTTTTACCGCTCGTGCCAGGCGGCTCCTCTGTTGGCGGCGGATGCTGTGCGGTGAGGGAAAGGTGGGCATGGGCGGAGCCACGGAGATGGAGATGGTCACCCTGTTCCTCTCCCGACTGGAGGAACTCTGATGCTGCTGTTCATCTGCAGAAACATGTGGTTAACACAAACGCTGGGAGAGATGTGCGTGACCAAACCAGCTCTCGAAGCCCCCTCACCTCGGTGCAGAGCTCTGAGGCTGAGCTGGGCGTTCCTGTGCAGCTCCTCCAGACACGGGGCTCGGGTGCAGGGGTGGAAAACGTTGTGTTGCTGATGCCATGGAGCCTGATAATGAGCCGACACCTTGCTCTCAACGTCCAGGTTTGACACGGCTTCAAGGAAAAGATGGAGACAGAATGTGTTAAAAGCTGCATCTCTACAGGTTTTACATGATAAATAATATAAAAGCCCTCTGAACTAAAGAAGAGAGGAACCATCCTGCCTCTCATCAACACACGGTTCAAAGGTCTGCCTCTATGATGGTATGGGGGTGCATTAGTACCTCTGGCATGCCCAAGCTACACATAGAACAACTTCTGTTCCCATCCAGGACTGAAGAACATCAAGAGTCCTCCATCAGACCAGAACAAGAATAACAAGTATTTTTACATAGATTTTTACATAGATTTTTACATAGATTTTATATAGATACATTGTTTTTTATTTATTTTTATCTATTTTTATGGTTACATTTTATTTGTTTCTGTTACTTTTTACTCTTTGTACGGTGTCCTTGAGTGCCAGAAAGGCAACTTTGAAATAAAATGTATTATTATTACTATTATTATTATGTCCTGGCGTCCCACAAGTTCAAACAATGTCCTGCATTTGACTGATGATTCAGTCATTCCATAATTTGAAATTATGGAATGTCAAAAAATATATATATTTTAAAAAATCAAATGTTATTTAGTGGCTGCAGGACTGATCAAAAAGTAGACAGTGTCAGACAGAAACTGGAAGTTTCAGGGTTGGTGCAGCTGGCTGGGTATGAAGCCAGGTGAATAAGTACTTAGATTTAAGAGCAGATAGATTCTTGAGGATCAGATCTCATGCTGATTTAACCCTGATTCTGGATAGGTATGTCTCTTCCGTCTCCTTAAGAGTTATTTTAATGGCTCCTCTTGATTTTAAAGGGGCAATATGATGTGTTTCTCAGGCATACATTTAAATACTATAACAAAGTATCGCTGTCACCTTTAGCTGTTATTAAAATGCTGTTTTTATGTTTAAATAGAAAATAAACTTATCTTCTCATCACTTGCTCTTCTAAATGCCTTGAAATTGGCCTNCAGAGGCTCATTTCACAAAAGTCAGATTTATAAATTCAGGATATGAGCTGTAAGCTGAGCTTGAACTAGTCTTCAACTTGTAAACAGCTGTAATCTGTTGCTCTAACACCAAGCTGCGCTCAATTAAGGTGGCAAATTCAAGCCAGCTGTAAATGGTTTAGGATTAATGCACGTTCACGGTTTGTTTACTAGACCCATCAGGTGGATCAGACACATGAGTCTCACTTGTTCCAGCAGTTTAATGGTTAATTATGATTCAGATGAAGAGAAACACTGATTGATGCTGAAATAATTTAAAACATAAAAACTTTTTGTGCCACTGAATCTGTGTTTTCTGAAATTAACAAAATGAACAAAATTAAAATGAACAGCTCGCTCACTTAAAATGATCGCTGTAGGAAAAGACGAGGGACGGAGCGGGGCGCTCCACTTTAAACCTGGTCAGGACCAGGTTAGTTTCAGAGCACTTTACCATGGAAACACAAGTGCTTCCTCTGTCATGTAACCGATTCAAGGCTTAATTAATTCAGGTTTACACCAAATCCTGATTCAATCCCTTGTCCTAGATTCGTGCAATAGGTCCCAGGTGTGCCAAACAGGAAAACAAGAATCTGAGCTTCAGAAACCAGCATGGCACTGAGAGTCTGGACCACCTAAGAGAAGTCTGTTTGTTGGTTCTGAGCTCAAACTCAAAGATTAAAATAACCCAATTTTATCTGTACTGACAGAAACACGAGCCACACAAAGGTCAGATTACAGGGCGCAAGAAACAACTTTTTTTGGTTCAGCCATTAAAATACTGTTTCTATTCACATCTTATTTAACTGTTTATTAAGAAAGTTACAAATGTAAATATTCTTTTATTCAGAAAAAAATACATATATAAAACCAAAATGTTTTACAGTAAAGATGAGACTTTGACCCTCAGAGTTCAGGTCTCAATCTGAATCAGAAGGAATGAAAATGATCCAGTTTTTCAGTCTGATCAAAGTTTTTCCATCTTGAAGCAGATCTGATCTGTTGGACCAGAGGACCCCAACAAACCTTCCTCTGCAGAACCACAAGGACCACTGGCTCCCCCTAGTGGTCATGTTGATGTTCCACATGAACCTGCAGGAGAACCATGAGAACAAAAACAAAAACACGTTGACACCTTGGGACCTGAGGCAGCAACAAACTTTGAGTTCTGCTCATAATCCAAACGTCAGGTGCTCTGGGTGTTACACCTGTGATGTTTGTTACACCTGAAATGATTGTTACACCTGTGATGTTTGTTACACCTGTGATGTTTGTTACACCTGTGATGTTTGTTACACCTGTGATGTTTGTTACACCTGTGATGTTTGTTACACCTGTTATGTTCAGTCAGGTGTCCAGGTGTTGTGGTTCAGGTTACCTGTGTGAAGCTCAGTCGTATTTATCCGGCTCTCGTCTAGTGTTAAGAAGCAGTTGTTTCTCTGCTCGCTGGTTTCTTGTGTGGTCTTTATGTCAAAGGTCATCACTGTGATTGGCCCCGTGACCCCCTTTAGATGGACCTGGATGCTTTTCTGGATCAGAAGATGAAGACAGCCCAACGTGAATCGTCCAAACAAAGTATGAGGTTGGGATCATTCCTGACCTGCAGACTCCAAACATCTGAACTAGTTTAACAGTTTTCACTAAAGCAAACAGAACCAGAACAAACTGGACTTATTTGGTCCTCTTACCTCTTTAGGAGTATGAACCTCCAGCCTGGTGTCCTCTGGAGCTTTCACCAGAACCAACGTCTGCTCCTGAAAGGTTTCGAGCCGACTGAAATCCTCAAGGGTCACATACGCTAATGTGCACATCGAGTTAAAGAAGTTCAATAGAATTCCATGTATTTGTAGTTCATATTTACAACTTACATTATCCCAGAGAGCAAAACAAAAAGTCCAAACCATGCAACCAATTTAGTCCAAACCGGTCCTAGGTGAGGGATCAGACAAAGTGCAACCCAAAGACTCCTATGATGTGTGCCACATTTAGACTGAGTGTTCCCTCGCCCAGATGCGGGTCACTGGGGCCCCACTCCTGAGCCAGGCCTGGAGGTGGGGCACGTTGGCAAGCGCCTGGTGGCTTGGCACAGCCCGAAGAAGAGACGTGGGATCCCTTTCCATGGGCTCACCACCTGTGGGAGGGGCCAAAGGGGTCGGGTGCATTGTGTGCTGGGCAGTGGTCGAAGGCGAGGACCTTGACGGTCTGATCCTCAGCTTCAGAAGCTGGCACTAGGGATGTGGAATGTTACCTCTCTGGTGGGGAAGGAGCCTGAGCTGGTGTGTGAAGTTGAGAGGTTCAGATTAGATATAGTCGGACTCACCTCGACGCACTGCTCTGGCTCTGGAACCAGTCTCCTCGAGAGGGGTTGGACGCTCTTTCACTCTGGTTGCCCATGCTGAGAGGCGCAGAGCTGGAGTGGGCATACTTATTGCCCCCATCTTGGTGCCTGTATGTTGGGGTTCACCCCGGTGAACAACAGGGTAGCCTCCCTCAGCCTACATGTGGGGGTACGGGTCCTGACTGTTTGTGCCTATGCGCCTAACAGCAGTTCAGATTACCCACCCTTTTTGGAGCCCTTGGAAGCGGTGCTGGAGATGCTAACGGAGACTCCCTCGTTCTGCTGGGGGACTTCAACACTCACGTGGGTAATGACAGTGAGATCTGGAGGGGTGTGGCTGGGAGGAATGGCCCCCCCGATCTGAACCTGAGTGGTGTTTTGTTATCGGGCTTCTGTGCTCGTCATTGATTGTCCATAACGAACACCATGTTTAAGCATAAGGATGTCCATATGTGCTCTTGGCACCAGGACACCCTAAGCTACAGTTCGATGATCGATTTTGTTGTCGTTTCATCTGATCTGCGACCGCATGTTTTGGACACTCTGGTGAAGAGAGGGGCGGAGCTGTCAACTGACCACTACCTGGTGGTGAGTTGGCTCTGATGGTGGGGGAGGATGCCGGTCAGACCTGGCAGACGCAAACGTATAGTGAGCGTCTTCTAGGAACGTCTGTCAGAGTCTCCCGTCAGACGGCGCTTCAGCTCGCACCTCCGGGAGAACTTTGAACAAATCCTCTTTGGCTCGGCTTCAGTCTGTGCAGAACGCTGCAGCGAGGTTATTAACAAAGACCCACAGGAGAGCCCACATAACTCCTGTTTTAGCCTCTCTGCACTGGCTCCCTGTGCATTTGAGRRDTCATTTTAAAATTTTAGTTTTAACTTTCAGAGCACTTCATGGTCAGGCCCCCAAATACATACTGGACCTTCTGAAGCCTCTCTGTCCATCCAGGACTTTGAGGTCTTCAAATCAAATACTGCTGGTGGTCCCTCGAACCCATTATAAAACCCATGGAGACAAAGCTTTTCAGGTGGTGGCCCCGAGGCTCTGGAACGCTCTCCCTTTGTCCCTCCGCTGTTCAGATTCTACTGACTCTTTTAAGAAACATCTTAAGACATTTTTATTCAGACAGACTTTTAGTTAATGTGCTTTTTATTGTGTTTTAATTGTTGTTTTTATATCTGTGATCTGTTTCATTGTTTTTAGATATTTTTGCTTTCTGTGAAGCACTTTGTGATGTTTGTGTCTGTGAAAGGTGCTATAAAAATAAAGTTTACTGACTTACTTGCTTACTTCCGGGGGAGGTGGGGGACTTTGAGCCTGAGTGGGCCATGTTCTGTGCCTCCATTGTCAAGACGGCTTACCTGAGCTGTGGCTGTAAGGCTGTCGGTGCATGTCCTGGCAGCAACGTTCAAACCTGCTGGTGGACACCGGCGGTGAAGGATGCTGTCAGGCTGAACAAGGAGTCCTATCTGGTCTTTTTGGCCTGTGGGACTCTGGAAGCCGCCAATAGGTATCGGCAGTTCAAGCGGATTGCGGCTCAGGTGGTCATTGAGACAAAAAACTCAGGCGTGGGAGGAGTTCGAAGAAGTCATGGAAAAAGACTTCCGTACAGCTTCGAGGTGATTCTGGTCCGCCCTCCGGCGTCTCAGGGGGGAAAGCGGTTTACCACCAACACTGGTTATGGTGCGCTGCTGACCTCAACTCAGGACGTTGTAGGTCGGTGGGCAGAATACTTCAAAGACCTCCTTAATCCTACGACACGTCTTCCCACGAGGAAGCAGAGCCTGAGGACCCTGGGTCAGACTCTCCAATCGCTGGTGCCGAGGTCACCGAGGAGGTTAAAAAGCTCCTCGGTGGCAAGGCACCGGGGGTGGATGAGATTCACCCGGAGTTCCTTCAAGGGATCCACGATTAGTTGTAAAATTAGACTTTATTTGATAAACATTTAACTGTAAAATAAAGACTGTAAAAATCCTGTAGGCTGTTTGGTTTTTATAATTTTTAAAAATACATTTTAAAACGGACAGGGCCATTTTGTTAACATGCAAAGCATTCTGTGTAAATGACGACGTGGATAGGTCCTCGGTATGAGGCTGCTAGCGAGCTATATCCACCCTGAAGGTTAATCTTGGACAATATCTGATGATCGACTCTTTTTTAAATGAAACCAGAGAGCGTTGACAGAGAGGAGAAGGTAGAAATGACTCAGCCTGGAACTGAAAATATGGATGGAGGACAACAGAGCTGCTTCATAGAAGAAGAACATCAGCGTAGTCTGTTAGCTTTAGCGTTAGCCCCGACACTATCACCAAATACAGCATATGTATTAGCTCAGCGCTACACATTCTCTCGTCACTGAGGTCCTCCATCTACATGACAGAGAGGGGAACGCAAAAATGACTCAGCCTGCAACTGAAAATATGGATGGAGGACCTCAGTTTAGCTTGTTTGTCGCGCTAGTGCTGAGCTAATACATGTTAGGCAATATAGCGTCGGTGCTAGCGCGAAGGCTAACAGGCTAAGCTGAGGTTCTTCTTCCATGAAGCAGCTCTGTTGTCCTCCATCCATATTTTCAGTTCCAGGCTGAGTCATTTCTACCTTCTCCTCTCTGTCAACGCTCTCTGGTTTCATTTAAAAGAGTCGATCATCAGATATTGTCCAAGATTAACCTTCAGGGTGGATATAGCTCGCTCACACCGAGGACCTATCCACGTCATCATTTACCCAGAATGCTTTGTGTGTAAATAAAATGGCTCCGTCTGTGTTAAAATATGTTTTTAAAAATTTACAAATCTAAACAGGCTACAGTATTTTTACAGTCTTTATTTTACAGTTAAAATACATGTTTATTAAATAAAGTCTAATGTTACAACTAATCAGGGATCCCTTTAAGACTCTGGATGTTGTGGGGTTGTGTTGGTTGACACGACTCTACAATATCGCGTGGACATCGGGGGCAGTTCCCCTAGTTTGGCATATCGGGGTGGTGGTCTCCATATTTAAAAAGGGGGACCGCTGAGTGTGTTCCAACTATAGGGGGATCACACTTCTGAGCCTCCCTGGTAAGGTCTATTCAGGCGTCCTGGAGAGGAGGGTCTGTCAGATAGTCGAATCTTGGACTCAGGATGAGCGGTGTGGTTTTCATCCTGGTCGTGGAACACTGGACCACCTCTACACCCTCAGCAGGGTCCTGGAGTGTGCATGGGAGTTCATCCAACCAGTCTACATGTGTTTTGTGGACCCCGGATAAGCGGAAGAAAACGGACAGACAGAACATTGTGAAAAAACAATTACTGAAGAACAGATTGGGTCAAATGTGACCTTTGACCTCTGGGTGTAAAAGGATATATAGAGTTGTTCCGGTCATTGGTCATATCAAACAACTGTTGGTCACTGGTCTGGATCAGACAGTCCAGAGTTTCTTCCACCACCTTCAGGTTGTCCATGTCTTCTTGGATCTGGTTCTGATCCAGAAAGCTGGAGATGGGACAGGCTCCTCTGCAGAAACAGAAAATGGACCAGTTTCACTGGGACATGTCCATCTGAAGACGTTTTCGGCACTAAAAACAACGGACAGCATTTATCCTGGCAGGAAGCAGCATTTTATTTTGACAGAACACATCTTTTGTTCATTTGTGATGAAGAACCATCAGAGCACCATTGTGTTGTGTGATAAAACAGCACATTTCAGAGTGGCCTTTTATTGTGGACAGCCAAGGCACACCTGTGCAATAATCATGCTGTCTAATCAGCATTTTGATATGCCACACCTGTCAGGTGGGATGGATTATCTCTGCAAAGGAGAAGTGCCTCCCAACACAGATTTACACAGATTTCTGAAAGGATCCATGATTAGTTGAAACATTAGACTTTATTTGACAAACATTTATTTTAACTGTAGAATAAAGACTGTAAAATTACTGTAGGATGTTCAGTTTTTATCATTTTTAAACTAAAAATTTAAAAATGTATTACACGGACTGGCCCATTTTATTTACATGCAAAGCATTCTGGGTAAATGATGACGAGGGTAGGTCATCGGTGCGAGGCTGCTAGCGAGCTATATCCACCCTGAAGGTTAATCTTGGACAATATCTGATGATCGACTCTTTTAAATGAAACCAGAGAGCGTTGACAGAGAGGAACTTCAGCTTAGCCTGTGAGCTTTAGCGTTAGCGCTGACGCTATCACCATACATATGTATTATCTCAGCGCTACACATTCTCCTCTTGTCACTGAGG
>NW_013952739.1:156480-158337 GCF_001266775.1 Austrofundulus limnaeus
CCCTTGGGACACGGTCGAACGCCTTCTCCAAGTCCACAAAACACATGTAGACAGGTTGGGCGAACTCCCATGCACCCTCGTCCGCAATTACTAGCATAAAAAAATCTCCGGTCGGGCCGCAATGCATTATGGGATATGCTGGGCCGGGAAGGATCCATCGGACCTGTCCTTCGATTCGGGCCAAAGGAAGGACGTATTTGTCGGACGCATCGGAGGAGTCTTCCGTTTTGGACGTCCTTCGTCGCGGCGCTGTGACGTATGAGGACGATGAATTCGACCTTCGGAGGACCCGTCCTGCCGTTTTGGACACAGCCCAGGTCATCCTTTAACCAGAATGCTTTGCGTGTAAATACAATGGCTCCATCTGTGTTAAAATTTATTTTTAAAAATTTACAAAATTGAACAGCCTACAGTATTTTTACAGTCTTTATTCTACAGATAAAATATATGTTATCAAATAAAGTCTAATGTTACAACTAATCAGGGATCCCTTGAACAATATTTGACTTGCTCAAAGTTAAACAATGCTAAAAGCTAGGTCAAAGCTAAAAGTAGCAAAAAAAAGTGAACCAATAATACGGAGTGCAGCACATTATACACTCGTCTTAGCCTGGCCCTTCCCTTCCTACGCAGCTCCGCTCAATTCTAGTTTCCCTTCACTGCTCCGTCTGGGACTTCTCCCATTGAGATGGATTTCGCTGGCAGATTTTTAGCCGGGCCAATCAGAGAACAGAATGTCAATTTTCTGTGCAGTGTCTGCTTGTAGTTTATTTTACCTGGGCCAATCAACAAACAGAAGGTGGAGTTTTGAATGATGTCGATGTTCTGCACAGTGTCTGCTAGTTAGTTTAGCATACAGCAGTGGAGGAAGTGAATGAAGCCAGTCTGTGTTGATAAGGCTTCCAAATTAAAATAAATTAGTCTGACAAAGCAGCAGCTCTCATTTACAGTCGTCTCGTTCAGCTCGGTACTTCTCTCCTCTCAGTAGGGTTGTTTACAGCACACGCGATTGCCGGTTAGCTTCTTAGCTTAGCCTCCATCACAGCGACATATGTTGCAGCCAACTGATCCAATCATTTTAAACTTCAGCAGAGGCCACGCCTCCTTCAAGTATCACATCTCTATGCATCAAGTCCAGACCCTTGTACGAAGCAAAGTGAAGGACGAGGGTCTGGTTTTAACCAGGCTACACTCGTCTACAAACTCTCATACAACAATCTATAGCAATGGGTGGGACAAGCAAAGGCCTTGTATAAGCTTTGACCTTGACTTGTGACCCTGACCTTGACATACGGTATGTATGCTACACTCTGTCTACTGCTGTATATGTGAATCAAGTTTCATTCACTGAGAATGAGAATTAATTAACTGAGTAAGTCAGAAGTTATGGGCGGGACAAGATACAAAAATATAATGATAAAAACCTAAATAAATGTTCTGGGTTTGCTGGCCAGTGTGGCAGACACCTTTCTTTGCTTTATTAGCAATAGATTTTATATTTTCTACAGCAAATGACTCACATCCACTTCATTCTGTTGGTTGACTGCTTATCGATCAGATTGATGCCCTGCAGCACGTTGGTGATGTCATAGACTCTCCGCCGACGGGTTCTCAGGCTCGTGGTCGCATGTCGGAGGTCCAGCGAGCCGTCCGGTGCCTTCAGGAACAAATCCAGGAAGCGACGGGTCAGAACTCCCAGAGACACATCTGAGAACATAAAAACCATTTACAGCTAAAACCCAGTTTCACCTGAAAGTGGCTCACATTGGGCCTCATGCAAGAACCGTTCTACGCACAGATTTGTTCTTAAGTTGTGCGTACGAGTGATTTAGGAGAATTTGTGGCATTCACCAATGT
>NW_013952739.1:159448-162891 GCF_001266775.1 Austrofundulus limnaeus
ACACACACACACACACACACACACACACACGCACACGCACACACAAAAAACTGAATCCTGATAAAAAGGATTAAATAAAATACATTATATAAAAGACAACTGAGACAGGGGTGGGGGTGAGGTTAGGCATCTTGTTCCTGAGTGCTGGTAGGTTGGAGATAGATCCTTCATCAGTCTACTCATTAGTAATGAGGATGTTGCTCCAGTCTACATTCCAACCCTCACCTGAGGTCAGGAGTAGGTCTGTCACGATAGTCAATAACTCAATTAATTGTATGCTAAATAAATTTTGAGGTAGATAAAGAAAACGAGGACGATAATTTTCATTTGCCTGCTTGTTTGTTCACTTCGTCTCTCCCTCTCTATGCTCCGGTGCACAGAGTGCTCAACGGACCCCCACCACCACCACCACCTGTTTTCTTAGTGTCGGGAGGAGGGAAGTCTTGCGTTAGGTATTGCCAGGTGCGCGGTCTCGTACCTCTTTAGCATGAGAACTTCTAGCAAAAACAAACTGAAGAAACGCTGTTGAGATTCTGAAGAATGGAGATGGAACTGGTTTTAAAGCTGAACGCGACCATTGAATTGGGAGCACCTGGGTTCAAACCCAATGACCGTGGTGAAACACTAACCTGTGCGGGCCGGTATGCCAAATTTGTTGTAAAAAAAAAAAAGGCAACTAAAAGTAGCAATATTACAAACTTGCATCTGCATGTAAAACATAATCATCCAATATAGTTTTCCCAGCCGGGAAAAAAAAAAAAAAAAAAAACTGACGGGTCGTCTCAGTGTTCCCGACAGTCTACAATATTCAACCGACAAGCAACATACAAAACGGGAAGTGAAGTTGTGCACACTCACAGACAGCATAGTTCGCTTCATCTCTAGAGAGAGGCTGCTCTTTAATATTGGTTTTTATTTTTTTTTTGCCTGTTTTGCTTGTCAGGGCCTGATGATTATTATTTTTTGAAGAATATTTTGTTTACAAAAGTGGGATGCTGTTGACCTCAACCTGTGATGTCGTCGGAAGGTGGAAGGAAATCTTCTGACCTTCTCAACCCCACCTTCTCTAAGTCTTCTATGGAGAAAACAGAGTCTGAGGAGTTTGGGGCTGGGCTGTCCATAACTGGAGCTGAGGTCGCTGAGGTAGTTAAAAAGGTCCACAGCAGCAGGGCTCCAGGGGTGGATGAGGTCCGCCCTGATTTCCTCCAGGCTCTGGATGTTGTGGGGCTGCCCTGGTCGACACGCCTTTGCAACATCGTGGACATCGGGGGCAGTGCCACTGGATTGGCAGACTGGGGTGGTGGTTTCTCTCTTTAAAAAGGGGGACCTGATGGTGTGTTCCAATTACAGGGGCATCACTCTCCTTAGCCGCTCTTATTTTGAAAATACGAAAGTGCTTGTTCCTTTTCCTGTTGGTGCGATGTGATCTTTGCAGATTGACTGCGGAGCAGCTCCAGCATCCGGCAAAAATAGGATCAAATCTAATTTTGTTGGATCGCCGTCAGCTCACTGTCGCCCTGCACCGCTGTGCGGAGCCAGTGTAAATACTCTCATTGATTATGGATATTTATTTGCTGCGAAGGTCGGAGCGGAGCCACATCTAGTGTAAATTAGGGGGTAATAGTTCAGAAAAAGGCAGCTGACATGATTCGTAGGGGGCCAGGGCTTGGCCTCAGAGCCAGGAGAAGCTCTGTCATCCAGGAAAGAGCTACTGCTCCTCTGGAACTAAAAAGGAGTCAGCTGATCAGGACCTGGACGTTCCCACTGAACAGAGAGACCCCAGGGCAGACCTAGAACGGGCGCGACCCACTCTGGGGACACTGGCAGGTGGGGAGTTTGACTGAGGCGGTACACCTGTGAAACAGTAACGCAGGTGTTTTAAGGCGAGCTCAGGGAGGACAGAAACCTCTAGTAGAGCAGAAAGGCAAAGGCTTGCTTGATCTTGATTTTCAGTATGAAATCCTCTCTGGTCTAGGAACAACATGTGGACCCCCAGGAGGAGCTGGAGAGGGTCTCTGAGGAGAGGGAGGTCTGGGTTTCTCTCCTGGACCTGACTAAAGGTGAGTGAATGCAGACTGATTCAAAGTAAAATCCAACAAACCTTCTCTGGAAGGAAACTTGGATAGAACTGTGTTTTCAGACTGAAGATCTTTGCTGCTGCTGAAAAAAAAATAAAAATAAAATCATTAAAACACCTGAAGTTAGAGGAAAAACCTGTTCCTTACAGGAACAACAAAAAATATCATTAAAAGACTGCAGTCAGCGTTTTTACCTGAGGACTTGATGTCCTGGAGAGTTGACCTCACCTGAATCCTGAAGGTCAGAAGATAAAAACTGAGCAGGTGAGATCAACAGGTGTGGATTTTATTTAACAATAAAACAGATTTTACCTAGCTCTACGCATCTACAGGAGGGCTCAGATCTAACATGAGGGGTGGAGCTAACATGTACCTGAGACAGGAGGGAGAGGTGGAGCTAACATATCTGAAGGCTGGAGGGGAAGAGTAGGGTTGGGCAATATTGGCAAAAAAATTAATCACGATTAATTGTGGTATTTAGCCGATAATGATTAATTTGACAATTAATCCCCTGGAGTCCCTGGACACCCTTATGTCCTGGTCACATGACTAATTTAGTGGGAAAGATTTGCTCATCATAAAAATCAGTTCCAAACTGCGTCAAAATTACAGACTTCAGGCTACACATCTAATTTTAAATTGTATTGATAGATAAATTACAGAACTTTATTTTAACGTTTGTCATATTTGAAGCAGAGAGAAGCAGCGAGCGAGCGGACTCTGCCTGGTGGCATTAATCGTATTAATCGTCAAGTGCCAAAAAGTAATTGATTGTTTTTCTGACGATTAATTGCACACGATACGATTATGCCCAACCCTAGGGTGGAGCTAAGATATCTGAAGGCTGGAGGGGTGGAGCTAAGATATCTGAAGGCTGGAGGGGTGGAGCTAACATATCTGAAGGCTGGAGGGGTGGAGCTAACATATCTGAAGGCTGGAGGGGTGGAGCTAACATATCTGAAAGCTGGAGGGGTGGAGCTAACATATCTGAAGACTGGAGGGGTGGAGCTAACATATCTGAAAGCTGGAGGGGTGGAGCTAACATATCTGACGACTGGAGGAGTGGAGCTAACATATCTGAAGGCTGGAGGGGTGGAGCTAACATATCTGAACGCTGGAGGGGTGGAGCTAACATATCTGAAGGCTGAAGGGGTGGAGCTAACATATCTGAAAGCTGGAGGGGTGGAGCTAACATATCTGAAAGCTGAAGGGGTGGAGCTAACATCTCAAAGCTGAAGGGGTGGAGCTAACATCTGAAAGCTGGAGGGGTGGAGCTAACATGTACCTGAAGGCTGGAGGGGTGGAGCTAACATGTACCTGAAGGCTGGAGGGGTGGAGCTAACATGTACCTGAAGGCTGGAGGGG
>NW_013952739.1:168421-170597 GCF_001266775.1 Austrofundulus limnaeus
GCGTTCTGCTTTGAAGCGTCTCTTTAGAAACAAGCTCTCACGCTAAAGCCAGAGTTCGCTCCTCCCACACTAAGAAAACAGGAGGGGAGGGGGTCAGCTGAGCCCCCTGTGCAGCGGAGCACAGAGGGGAGAGAGACGAAGTAAACAAACAAGCAGGAAAATGAAACTTATCGGCGTATTTTTTTTACCGACCTCAAAAAAAGTTATCGTGCGATTAATTGATTTATTGACTATCGCGACAGGCCTAATAAATAGTACATATAATATAATATAATTACAGAAACAAACAAGCAGCAACGACCAACAACAGAGTGTGCAAAAGATATAACCGTAGCAGCAGGTATAGTCTAACAGGGTTGGAGCAGTCAGACTCATCACTGATGCAGCCAACCACAGCTGCGTCATCCTCACATTGCACTCTCTGACAGCCTGGCTGTTCTGCTGAGCGGTCATATGTGAGCAGCGTGAACAGGAGTGGGCTCAACACGCAGCCCTGTGGGGCGCCTGCGCTGAGAGTGATGGATGACGAGGACATGTTGCAAATTCTCACAGACTGAGGCCTGTTCGTCAGAATATCCAGCACCCAGTGACAGAGGGATGAGCTCCGTCCGAGGGAGGACAGTTTTTGGACCAGTGTTTGCGGGACGATGGTGTTGAAGGCCGATGAGAAGTCCATGAAGAGTCTCTGTTCTCCAGGTGGGTGAGAGTTGTGTGAACCACAGAGGAGATGGCGTCCTCAGTGGACCGGTTCTTCCTGTAGGCGTGTTGGTGTGGGTCGACAGTTATGCTGATGGAAACTTTAATGTGAGCCGTGATCAGTCTTTCAAAGCACTTCATGTGTGTTCGAGTCAGAGCTACCGGCCGATAGTCATTTAGGCTTGTGATTGTGGAGGTTTTTTGGGACGGGGATAATGGTGGCGGTCTTTAGGCAGGTGGGGACGACTGCCTGTGAGAGAGAGGTGTTCAGGATGTCCGTGAGCACATCAGACAGCTGTTCAGCACGGTCCTTCAGAACTCGTCCTGGGATGTTTTCAGGACCAGCTGCTTTGCGAGGGTTTATCCTGGAGAGTATTCCTCATTTCTGCTGGGCTCATGATGATGGTCTCTTCTTCTGCTGCAGGGTCAGGTGTGATGCTGGTGGAGGTGCTGGGATCCTGGAAACAGCTGTAGAACCTGTTCGGAGCATCAGGTAGGGAGGGGTCGTCAGGGCTCTGTGCACCTCTGGTGTTATAGTCTTTAATGCCCTGTCTCACCACCTTTGTGGTGCTAAAGTCCTCCACACACTTCATGTACCCCAGAACAGCAGATGCTCCTGTAAGTCCACCTCCTCTTCATGGACAGCCCCTGAATACCTGCCAGTTTGTGTGATGGAAGCAGTCCTGCAGCATGGGAACAGCATTGCTGGGCTACACCGTGATGGTCCTCTGTGTGGGTCATGCAGGGGAGGTAAGAGGGAGCAAGCATGATGGAGATGTGATCAGGGGTGCCCAGGTGGGGGCGGGGGACGGCTTTGTAAGCATCTCTGATGTTTGTGTAAACATGGTCTGATGTTTTGTCCCCTCTTGTACTGGTGAAGCTTTGCCAGGATGGTTGTTAGTTGGTTAAAGTGTATCTTACCCACCCTGTAAAAAGATAACTCCGCCCCAAGGCAAAATTTGAAAAATGCATCAATGTGGGTGGGGAATGGGGGGTTAGAGAGCGGAGGTGTGGCCAGGACAAGAGAACGCGACAGCTAGCATTAGCATARTTGATGCTACATGGAGAGTGACCACAGCGACGCAGATAGTTACATCTCTGAACGGTCTGAGGTGGAGGATTTTTCACCCCAATCCTCACCAGAGGCAGAGAGAGACTTGATCAAGTCAGCTCAGTCTGGGACTGACTCATGTTGGCTCCCTGGGTCAGGACCTTGAGCTCCAGCTCCAGAAGCCTCGGCTGAGTTGTCCGCCTCACACCACACCAGCCTCGGACAGAGGAGGTGGAGCACTCCGCGCCAGCCTGACAGAAAAAAATAAAAGCATACAGCTGCAGCTGCTCACAAGATCACTAGTTTAAATCAGGAACAAAAGTGTTGGGTCTTGTTTGAGTGAAGTTTGGTCCGGTTCGGCTGCAGCTGCCCCGCTGCCTTTCTGCCTTTTTTTCCCCTCCTCCCCTCCCGCAGGACGTACTGCTGGAG